>NW_023270265.1:587564-745338 GCF_011800145.1 Mirounga leonina
AGAAAGAAAGAAAGAAAGAAAGAAAGAAAGAAAGAAAGAAAGAAAGAAAGAAAGAAAGAAAGAAAGAAAGAAAGAAAGAAAGGCTCAAGGAGTTTCCATGATGGAGGGAGCCAGCCGGAGGCACTCAGGATGGGAACCCGGGTTCCCCAATCCCAGGCTTCCCTGGTGGGTTTCCCAGTGAGAGAAGCTGGGAAGGACATTGCCAACCACCCATGCTCCTTCCTCCCACCTTCTGCCTGGAAAGTTTCAAGCAAAGGGATTTGAGTGTTCAGCGGGTACCTGGGGTCTTTCTGAGCATGGTGTAGAGCCCATTCAAAGTGCTCTAGCAGGGTGGGGGTTACTAATCTGACTACCCTGGTAGGGTAGTCAGTCCCTTTCCTCATCTGTGACCCCCAGTGAAGCATGCTTACCTCCCAAGGATGTTGTGAGCATCAAATAACACCACAAAACCTTCACCAAGTAGAGCAGATGACGCCAGAAAAAAGGACCTATTTCTCAGCCACCAGTAATGAAGGACAATGTAGCAAATAAGTTCAATCAATTTCTGATTTTATTGTATTATGAAGCCTTCTTTTGTTCTTTTGTTAGGTTTCTGTGTATATTGAGGCGCTAATACTCATTAAATAAACAAAAATCTGCCAGTCAGATTAGTCAGATTAGTACCCCCTCCACGGCCAAAGAGACAGACTCATGGCCAGTCAGATGGACCTTTGTGCTCCTCAGCAGCCCCTGGAAGGAATTCTTGTTACCATAGAAACTGGGCCCCTTGGCTTCCTTCTGAAGAAATCTCTGGACAGCATCCCATCAGCCCACAAACCCCCACTTCCCAAGCTGACCCTAGAGAGAGACGCCAAGTGGGCTGAGCCCTCCAGGGCTTCAGGGCTGACCTACTGACCCAGTTTCTGATCAAATTCCCATGGGGCGCCTGGCTGGCTCAGTGGGTAGAGCATGAGACTTGATCTTGGGGTTGTGAGTTCGAGCCCCATGTTGGGTGTAAAGATTACTTAAAAAGAAAGAAAGAAAGAAAGAAAGAAAGAAAGAAAGAAAGAAAGAAAGAAAGAAAGAAAGAAAGAAAGAGAAAGAAAGAAAGAAAAAGAAAGAAAGAAAGAGAAAAGATCCAGGGACACCTGGATGGCTCAGTCATTTAAGTGTCTGACTCTTGATTTCATCTTACGTCATGATCTCAGGGTTGTAAGATTGAGCCCCACATCAGGCTCCCTACTCAGCCAGGAGTCTGCTTGAGATTCTCTCCCTCTCCCTCTGCTCCTCCCCACCCCCATGAATGCGCTCGAGCCTGTGCCCTCTCTTTCTCTCCCTCTCTCTCTCTAAAATTAATAAATAAATCTAAAAAAAAAAAAGATCCGAAGAAAGGAGAGAATGACAGGCATTGGTGTCTGGACCCGTGTTCAAGGCTGGAAAATAGAGGACTGCAGAGCTGCTGATCCAGAGTACGGGGCCTGAGGATAAAGGGCTGTCCCCTCCACTGTATCTTTCACATAATGACCATGGTGATTCAGTAAGCACTATCAACCTCTGTGCAGGGCGCTGTGCTAAATACCCATGATGCAGAGCCTGCTACTGCCCCATCTTCCAGATGAGGCATCCTGCATCCCATGCTGACTGCCTCGCTCTGGAGCACTTAATGCATGTCAGTCTTGCCACCAGCATGCAAGCTCTCCACTTCAGGGACAGTGTATCACTTCTACCTCTGTCTCCCCAGCACCAAGCATAGGGCTGGATACGTAACAGGTGCCTGGCAAATATTTGTTGAATGAATGATTATAAATTGCACAGCTCTCTTGCAGTATAATTTTTATTTCTTCTCTCCTTTTTCCCTACCCTTGACTCCTATCTCAGTGCCTCTATTTCCTCAACATCCTGGAAGGCTTTGGAATCTCTAGGCTTACTAAGGGTGGAGCTGTAGCTTAACATAATGTTGTAATGGCTAAGAATGCAACCTTGAGAGCCGGACTGTCTGGGTTCGAATCTTGGCTCTGCTATTGACTAGTTGGGTGACCTCTGTTTTCTCCCCTGTAAAACGAGGATAACAATGGTGGTGTTGATATTAATGATGAAGGTGTATCGGACACCTCTTAGGGGTGATGTCGGATGCCCTTGGCCTCTGCTATTATTCATTCTAACCAGTGCAGTGGCAACAAGCTCTGCATGGACTATGAACAGCCTCGCTTGGGGGCAACCTGACAGCCCCTGGTCTCATGTCCAAGTTGCATGCTCTGGCCTCCTGTCCTGGGGCTTCTCTGAGGCCAACAAAGCATGGGATGCCACAGGGCTCTGCTTGGTGTCTACTCCTGCATAACCAAGAAGTGTTTGCTTAATGGGGGAAGCCCGTTGGAGTAGACATTGCCAATGGGAGCCAGGAGCTAGTGGATAAATTCTGCCTCCTTTTTACCCTGGTCCAACTGTCCTGAGGTGCTTTTTATGTGCCTTCTTATAATTTTTTTTTATTTATTTATTTTTTTTTAAAGATTTTATTTATTTATTTGAGAGAGAGAATGAGAGACGGAGAGCATGAGAGGGAGGAGCGTCAGAGGGAGAAGCAGACTCCCTGCCGAGCAGAGAGCCCGATGCAGGACTCGATCCCGGGACTCCAGGATCATGACCTGAGCCGAAGGCAGTCGCTTAACCAACTGAGCCACCCAGGCGCCCCTTTTATGTGCCTTCTTGAAGGATATTCCCAGGGGATAGGACATTCATTCATCTGCTCTAGAGGTAGTGAGTTGGATCACACACCTTTATTATCAATTCTGCCTCCTTGCCTGCTCCACTCTTTGTCCCTCCCTCCTGCTCCCTGTGGCTACTCCCAACAAAGCAGGAGGCATCAGCCTTTGGCTTCTTAGGCTTTGCTTGATAAGAATCCAGGTGAGACAACCATCATCTCCCTCTAAGAGTTTGTGAGAAGGTGAAATTAGCTCATTAATGTGAAGGGCTTAGATAAGGGTCTGCTACTAGTGAGCCTTCTGTCTCACCATTGCTGGGGTCCCCCCCTTGCTCCCTTCCCCATGTCTGGTCAATCACGAGGCCCCACTCACTCCACCTCCTAAAGTAATCTTGACAAGACCCACCTCTCTCCATCCCCACAGCCACTCTCTTGTCCAAGCCACCATCAGCTCTTTGCCTGGACCCAAACTGGGTGCTAATCCAGCCTTCCCCGGCTCAGCCCTCCTCTTTGCATCTACAGTGACCTCCCTGCAGTAAAAATCTGGTTGTGCCCCTCTTCTGCTTGAAATCCTGCCATTTCTCCCCATTGCTCCTCAAATCTGGTTAAGCTCCTTAGTGTAAGGAGACCCAAGACCTACTCTCCGGGCTCCCCCCGCCAGGGCCACTCCCACACCCCAGCTCTGTTCCAAGCAGCTCTCTCCTCCCTTCAGCTCTTCACCTGCATTGTCTTCCTGGGAGAGTCTCTCCTGTCCTGCTTCCCTCTTCTTCTAGCTGATATCAAGTATCAGCAGAAATAGGGAGGCTTTCACGGAACTTTTTACTGAAGAGAAGTTCAAATAGGTCCAAAGTAGAATAGTATAATGAGCCCGATGTGCCCACCCTCCAGCTTGAACAATGCTTACTACGTGGCCAATCATGTTGCTTCTATAGTCCCCCCACCACTCCTTCCTCCTCTTCAGATTATCTGGAAGAAAACCCCACACATCATGCATATCAGGTTATCTGTAAATATTTCACTGGGTACCTCTATATAAGATAAGGATTCTCTTACAAAAACAGCACCACAACACCATTATCACATCTCTAAAACTTAACAATAGTTCCTTAAATCATCAAATATGTTATCAGAGTTCATATCGTCCATACATGTGCTTGATTCATGTGCCTCTTCGATTTCATGTTTTTAATTCAATTTCTTTTAATTTATAAGTTTCCCCTCCAACTCTTTTTTTTTTTCTTGCAATGTTTTATTTAGTTGTTGTTGAAAAACTTGGGTCTCCCATTGTAGAAATTTCCAAACTCTGGATTCTGTCAATCTTGATGGTATCGTTTTAGCAATGTTCCTTTGTCCCTTGTATTTCCTTAAGTTTGTTGTTAGATTATAGGCTTGATCAGATTCAAGTTTATTTCTTCTCCTCTTCTTCCTCTTCCTTCTTCTTCTGCTTCTTTTTGGCAAAACTATTTAATAGGTCATATTTTGTCCTTCCATCTGGCGATACCTAATGTCTGGTGATCTTTCTTTTTGTGATACTGTTACAGGATTTTTTTGCTCCCTTGGTGCTCAGGGTTCTTGGTCACGCCACTTCAAAGACTGAAGAGGTAGACCAGACAGAGTGGTGGCAGCAAAGCAAAGTTTATTGAGCGATAGTACAAAGCTCCCAGAGAGGGAGGGGACCTGAGAGGGTTGCCCCAGAAGTTTCTAAGTCTAGGGGTTTTTAATGGGCTTTTTGGTGGGCTGTTTTAATCTGATTAACCTTCCCTGCCACCTATCACATGGGAAAGGGTGGAGGGCTCCTCCCTGGGTGGCGTAAAATCCTTTTCAGGGTGGCTTCCTCTTGTGGGGGTGGTGAGGCTTGTCCCTGCCTGCCTGCCTTCCAACTATCCTTCCTCAATATTAGCAGCCATAGATGATCAATGCCCAGATCCTTTAACTCTTTAGGGATACAAAATGGTGCTATTTTGATTCTTTGATTCCTTCTTTAATTATTAGCTGGTGTTCTGTGCAAAATGACCTCCAAAGACCAAAGGAGCCTTAAGACCAAAGAAAAAGGCCAACAAGTCCAGCTTGGCAAGAAATGGTTTATTAAGGGGGTGGCTGCAGGAGGAGTAGATCTCCCACAACCCCACCTCCCTTAAGACTACCCAAAAGAGGGCGCCTGGGTGGCTCAGTTGGTTAAGCGACTGCCTTCGGCTCAGGTCATGATCCTGGAGTCCCGAGATCGAGTCCCACATCGGGCTCCCTGCTCAGTGGGGAGTCTGCTTCTCCCTCTGACCCTCCTCCCTCTCATGCTCTCTCTATCTCATTCTCTCTCTCAAATAAATAAATAAAATCTTTAAAAAAAAAAAAAAAAAAAGACTACCCAAAAGAAGAATGTTTTTAAGAATAGGCGTGTGTCATAGTCATATCTCCAGGGCAGATCAAAGACAGAGACAGCCACCGCCCCCCACCCCTGTGTGCTTAAAGGTGTGGTTAAACAAAAGGAGAGAATGTGGGAGGGGGGCTGAGCTCAAATTGGTTTCAGGTCACAGCAAGGTTATCATGGAGGATTTGTCCAAGGATTAGTCTGGTTCCCACAGCTGGGATATTTCACAAGACCTAATGCCAACAATTCACCAATTTTTTGATTTTCTGGCATCTGCTCTCTAGTGGATTATCCAGTATTCCTCGGGCTCTTCCATGTTCAAAACAGTTTGACTCGTATACTTGATGGTCACTTTCACTCAGTGTTAAATCTGTGGGTCACATGTCCTGAAATACTGTATTGTCTTATATTAAACATTACATTGTCTTCTGGCATAAAGCATTGCTGTAGAAAGTCAGATGACAGTTTGTTTTTCCTTCCTTTATCAGTGGTGAGATCTGTTTGCTTGGATTCCCTCTATTTTTTTTTCTTTCTTTTTCTTTTTCTTTTTTTAAGATTTTATTTTTAAGTAATCTCTACACCCTACACGGGGCTCGAACCCACACCCCCGAGATCAAGAGTCGCATGCTCCCCAGACTGAACCAGCGAGGTGCCCCTTTTCCCTTTCTTTAAAGCCCAGTGGTCTTCCTAGACTTGAGTCTCAGGGTTGTTTTGCCCAGATGTACCGCACGCCTCCTCAATATGAAATTTCAGGCCATGCTTTCTGTGAGGAACAGTTTTTTGAATTACAGCTTTTGGTATTTGTTCTATTCCATTGTTTTGGTTTTCTTTAAGGTTCCTTGTGGATTTCTACTACATGGATGGTGAATCTTCCTTTTCTCTGTGCTGGATCTATCACTTACCCCTCTTTTATCTCTTTCATCCCTTGGTTTTATTTTTATTTTTATTTTTCTTATTTTTTAAAGATTTTATTTATTTATTTGACAGAGAGAGACACAGTGAGTGAGGGAACACAAGAAGGGGGACTGGGAGAGAGAGAAGCAAACTTCCCACCAAGCAGGAAGCCCGATCCCAGGGGCCCGGGATCATGACCCAAGCCGAAGGTAGACGCCTAACGACTGAGCCACCCAGGCACTCCTGGTTTTATTTTTATACGTTAAAATAACTTCCCCTCGTGTCGCCTGGCTGGCTCAGTCAGTAGGGCATGTTACTCTTGATCTTGGGGTTGTGAGTTCAAGCCCCATGTTGGACGGAGATTACTTACAAATAAGATCTTTAAAAAATAAAATAAAATGCCTTCCTTTCTAGCTCACTTTTCTCTTAGAATATTATCTATTGTGTTTCTTCTCTCTTCTGTTTTTTTTCTCTTTTCATCTTCATTTCTTTTTTTTTTTTTTTTAAGATTTTATTTATTTATTTGACAGAGACATAGCGAGAGAAGGAACACAAGCGGGGGAGTGGGAGAGGGAGAAGCAGGCTTCCCGCCGAGCAGGGAGCCCGATGTGGGGCTCGATTCCAGGAACCTGAGATCATGACCTGAGCCGAAGGCAGACGCCCAACGACTGAGCCACCCAGGCGCCCTTCATCTTCATTTCTGAAATGGTTTCTTATTTTATATTTAGTTATTTTCTGATTTTTGTCATCACTTTTTCCCACTTTTTTCTTTTTTCCTCTTCACTTCTGAGTTTCTCTAATTTCAATTATTTATGTCATTTCATAACTTCTATCACTTTTAAAAAATTTCTCTAATTTGGTTTTGAAATATTAAGTTACCATTTCTATCTCTTTTGTGGACGTGTTTTTCTGGCATGCTTTTATTATTTGCAGGAATATTATTTTGCTACTTCTCCTTGTTCTTATAATTTTACACAGTATTCAACCTTGGTGCTTTCCCAATGCTCCTTTTTAAATTAGATTGATTTGGGTGCCTGGGTGGCTCAGTCGTTAAGCGTCTGCCTTCAGCTCAGGTCATGATCCCAGAGTCCTGGGATCGAGTCCCGCATCGGGCTCCCTGCTGAGCAGGGAGCCTGCTTCTCCCTCTGACCCCCCCCCCCCTCTCATGTGCTCTCTCTCTCATTCTCTCTCTCAAATAAATAAATAAAATCTAAATTAGATTGATTTTCCCAGCACTTTTAGGAAACATGGGTGAGTAAGGATAGTTTTCTACCTTCATGGCTCTTGAGCTTCAAATTCTGTTGAGTCTACAACATGATTGCTCTAATTACTACTGCTGCATAACAAACCACCCCAAATGTACTGTATCAAACAATAACCATTTTATTGTATTCCCAGATTCTGGGGTCAGAGAGTCAGAAAAAGTATGGTGAGGGTGGCGTGTCTCTGTATCTTGATGCTTGGTGGCTCAGCTGGAAGATGATGGTGTGGAGGTGACATGACAACTCGGGGCTGGGGCCATCTGAGGGCTCCTCACTCATATGTCTAGTGGTGGAGGCTGGCTGTCTAGTAGAATACCTACATGTGCCTTGTTGGGCTTCCTCACAGCATGGCGGTTGATTTCCAAGAGCGACCATCTTAAGAAAAAAGGTAGACATGCATGACATTTGAACAGTCTTGGAAGTAACATTGTCTTTATGTCCACTGTACTCTGTTGGTCAAGCTAGTCACAGAGTTCCAACCAGGTGCATAGATCCCACCATTTAATGAGACGAATGTCAAGGTCCCATTGTAAAAAAGCATGTGGGATGAGGAGATAATTTTTGCAGCCATTTTTGGAAAATAAAATCTGCCTCAATGATTACACACACACACACACTTTCCCTCCGTCCCTCCCTGTCTCTCTCTCTCTCATGGCTTTGTACTTTCTGAGGTTCCTCAACCCTCCACCCTCCAATCCCACTCTCCCCTGGAGCTTCTCTTTCTTTGTCCCTTAGTGGGCCTGTCCTGATCAGTTTGGATTCTACTCTCAAAGTCCCAGGGCCCAGATGGCTCCAGCACCATTATACCTCATTGTGTAGCGGTCCCCTGGCACTCCCACATGAACTGGATTCTGCGAGATTGTTTTCCAGTTTCAGCTACTGCTGAACAGGTCTGCCGTACTTTTGAGCACCACTTGGTGATCTGAGGGTTTACCTGTTCCTGGAACCACGAGAAGCCCAGTTTTCTTCCTTCTGCTTCCTCCCACACAGACACTGATATCCATGGGGCTCCTAACTGCCTCTGGCTTGTCCCCAGCCCACCTGTATTTTGGGCTTGTGGGTTTAACTTGTCACCTAGTTTTTTGTTTTGTTTTGTTTTGTTTTTGATAGATGTTGTCTGTGGGTCTTCTGATTTTTTTTAACCTAGTTTTTCATTTTTTTTATAAAAGGGGGGGTCGGTGTATTAGTCTGTTAGAGCTGTCATAATAAAACACCACAAGTTGGGTGACTCAAATGACAGAAATTTATTTCCTCACAGTTTTGGAAGCTAGAAGCCCAAGATCAAGGTGCTGTCAGGGTTGCTTTCTTCCTCCTAGACAGCTGCCTCCTTGTTGTGTCCTCACAAGGCTTTTCCTCTGTGAGGAGAGACAGAGAGAGAGAGAGAGATCTGCTGTCTCTTCCCCTTCCTCCATAGACACAAGCCATGTCAGATTAGAGCCCTACCCTTATGACTTCCTTTAACCTTAACTACATCTTAAAGGCCCTGTCTCCGAATATAGTGGGGTTAGGACTTCAACATAGGTATCTGGGGGAGAACAGGTTTCAGTCCATAACGGGGAATTTGGGAAGAGACATTCTACATTCTGCCGTCATCCCAGAAGAAGAGAGGCTTTCTTTGGCCACAGTCCACACAGGCCAGGCCCCCAGGACAGAGAGCGGAGTGCGGAAGGGTGGCCACTGCTCTTGGCAGCAAAGGGAAGGTGCCCAGCACCTGGCGAAGGCCCTCTGTGGCTGGGCCTCACCTATGTCCTCCTCTCCTCAATTCCTGACACCCACTGTTTTCCCCAGGTGCTCTGGAGACAGCAAACTGCCTCTCGGTGTCCCTGAACACCCCATCCTATTTCTGGCCTCTTTGCCTTTGTTCGCACAGCATGACTGCCCAGGACGCCCTCCCTACTTCCCTGCCCACTTCTCCCTATTTCAGCCGAGAGCTCCTATTTATTTTCTCCTATCGCATTTACCTCGGGCATCTTCTCTAGAATATCTTCCTAAATGTCTACCTGCTGGCAGGGACCCACCTCCATGCTGTTCATGTGTACATTCACACACACACACACACACACACACAGCCCTGCCACCCACCTGCACCTCCTCCTTGCACCTACCTCACTGCATTGTAGTTGTGCCTCGGTGAGTACTCCCACTAGACTGTGAGCTCCCTGAGGGCAAGACCTGGGCTTGGTCACTTGTGGCAGACTGGATTTCTGCTCTCAATTCTCATTCCCCTTGTCACAGACCTCTCTGTTATCACCGGGGCTTCATAGTGGGTACAACAGACTTCTCTGCCTTAATGCCTTCAGGTCTGGGCATGGGATTTGCTTTGGCCAGTGATGTCAGCTTAGGCTTCAAATGTGCTTGGGTGGTTTGCCTTGTCTCTTCCGTCTCGAGAAGAATGTGTCACGGGTAGTCACCGGACCAACGAGAATGTGGGGACTTGAACAGCAGACCTGAAGCCAACACAGAGGCTGGCCCCACACCCAGCCAATCCGTGGCCTACAACAGAAATCCCTGTTCAATTGCTGACCTACCCATGAATGAAGAAAATCCGCACTTGTCGTAAGCCACTGAGATTTGGAGGAGGTTTGTTTTATAGCATCATTGCAACAATACCTGACTAAGACGTCATTCATCCCCGGGTTCCCAAGCCCAGTGCAGTCCCCGGCCACAAACTGTTGAATAAAAAAGCAAAGACATTCTTTGATCCGATACCTTTGCAATGTGAGTTGGCTCAAGTCACTGCACCACCCGAAACCTTTGCTACCTCTTCTTTGCAAAGGGCATAGTAATAGTTTCTTTGCGGGGTTGCTGTGAGGATAATGGAATACTCTGGGGAAAGCTCCTGGCACTTTGTGTTCAACAACTGACATTTTCTTCCTGCATCTCTGCCTCTTACCATCTCGAAGTGAGCTCTTTGGCGAAAATGATCAGGAAGTAGAGGAGGCTGAGATGGGGTAGGGTGGTGGGGAGAGCAGAGAGCTTACTCGTGGCTCCTGAGCCTCTGAGCCCTTTAACTCCAGGTGGGGAGCCCCTTTAGATCCTTCCTCCTCCCCTCTTCCTTTGCTCCCAGCATTCTTCCTTGAGTCACTGCTAACTTGCTCTTCCTGACCCAGACAGGAAGATTTGCCCCAGATCCCAAGAATGGTTCAGCAATTCCCTGGCCCAGCATGTGACTGGGTTGCCTTACGAAGACAGGCAGCTTCTACTTCCTCTCAGAAGGGAGCTGCTGTGTAAGAAGTCTGTCTCCTCCGAAACTACCATGCTGTGAGGACACCGAGCTGGCCACATGGGGAGAGAGACACAGGCTGTGTGGAGGAGCACTGAGGTGCCACACTTCGGAGGGAAGCCTTCTTGGGCTTTCCAGCCCAGCGCAGCCCCCCTGCCAGCTGAAGGCAGCAGAATGACTAGCCTCACCTGATGCCATATGGAACAGAGGAGTCTTCCAGATGTATCCCGTCAATCCACAAATTTGTGAGGAATAATACTTTTTTGCTGTTTTAAGTCATTAAGCTTAGAGATGGTTTGTTATACAGCAGATAAATTAATAGATAAATGAAACTCTTTCTCTATAATACATATTTTATGTACAATGTGTATAATGTTTACTTTTCCTTAAAAGATTTTATTTTTAAGTAATCTCTACACCCAGCGTGGGACTAGAACTTACAACCCTGAGATCGAGAGTTGCATGCTCCATCAGCTGAGCCTGCCAGGCGCCCCTAATGTTTGTTTGTTTGTTTGTTTTTAAGATTTTATTTATTTATTTGAGAGAGAGAGCAAAGGGAGGAGCAGAGGGAGAGGGAGAGGGACAAGCAGCCTCCTTGCTGAGTCTGGAACCTGATGCAGGGCTCTATCTCACAACCCTGAGACCAGGACCTGAGCCAAAACCAAGACTGAGCCACCCAGGTGCCCCCCCTAATGTTTATTTTTATTAGTTTTTCTGAGCCATTTGAGAGGAAGTGGCAGAAATCATGACCCTAAATACTCAGGTGTGTATCTCTAATGAACCACACACCATCTTACAGAGCAGTGCAGTTATCAAATGCAGGAAATACAGCACTGACATAATATTAGCAATCGCTTGGCCCCCTTTCTCAATTATCTAAAGCATGGCTTTCATAGCATTTTTTTTTTCAGCTCCAGGATCGAGCTCAGGATTATGCATTGTACTTAGTGGCTGTATCAGTTATATGGAGCTGCGTAACAAGTCACTCCAAAGCTTCGTGGCTTAAAACAACCATTTTGATCATCCCACAGTTTTTTGGGTCAAGAATCTGGATGTAGCTTAGCTCTTTTGCTTAGGGTCCCTCAGTCAAGGTGTCGGCCAGGGTTCCCGTGATTTCAGGGTTCCACAGGGATGGGATCCGCTCCAAGGCTCATTCAGCAGGTGTTGGCAGGATTTAATCGTAGCACTCTGTTGGCCCGAGGGCCTCAGCGCCTTGCCACATGGGGCGCTCCACAGGGCAGCTCTGAAATCAAGCAGGCTGAGAAGAACCAGAGAGGATGTAGCAAGACAGAAGTCACAGTCTCTTATAACCTCAATTATGGCCTTTTGTAATCCAGAAATGACATTCCCTCACCTTTGCTCTATTGTATTCATTAGAAGCAAGTTGCCAGGTCTGGGCGCACTCAAGGAGAGGGGACTGCACAGGGGAGTGAAGGCCAGGAGTTGGGGTCCTTGGAGGCCGTCTGAGAAGCCTGCCTACCACAGTGCTCACATCCCTCTTGTCTCTTCTAATCTGGGGTGGTTTAGTTGTTTTCTTTGTCTTTGACATTTTAATATATTACAAGCCAGCTGTTTTGTCAATGTCCCTCAGTTTGGGTTTGTCCGCTGTGTCCTCATGATTAGATTCAGGTGGTGCATCATTTTTGGCAGGAATACTTCATACTCAACATTGTAACCTTCCCAGTGTAGCGTATCGGGAGACACATGATGCTGGCGTGTCCCATGATTAGTAACTTTAACTTGGATAAGTTAAAATGGTACTCAGGCTGCCACATTCTTACCCACTCTGCCATTCTGCCTCTGGCCTGGAAAGTTCTTTTTTCAACGGGGTAAAATTTTTCAATTTTTCAAACAGGGTAAACAAAACAGTACAAAACAAAACAAGACAAAACGAGACCAAATCTCTTGGCAGAGCAATTGTGGGAAGAAGTTGAGCCTGGAAACTCTTTTAGGATGAAAATCCCCAATGTCCTGTCAGAACTTTACCCTCCCCTCTCATTTGCAACCCAGATACCCTCAACCGAAGGCCCAGGGATTGGCTGTCATGCCAGCCCAAAGGAACCCGTTTCTTTCAATTGCTGGTGCCTTCACCTAGAAAGCCCTGTTCCATCTCTGCCTTCTGCTCTGCCTGCAGAACTCCAGTCCATCTCTGAAGCCCAGGCCTGGGGTCTTCAGCTCCAAGAATAAGGCTACAGCACTGAACAATTCCAGGGACCCCCGGAGCTGTGCAAGCCTGTGATCTTGTTCTGGAGACATCTACCCCCTTACTCCCGGCCCCAGCCTCCTCTCACATAGCACACAGTATCACTAGAATTTATTGAGATATAGGTCTGTCTTCTCTGGACAGAAGGTGGGACTAAGGTTTGTCTACCTCTCTGGGCCCCCGTATCCAATACGTGCTCCAGAAGTATTGGGTGAACACTGGAATTTCGCAGTGGCCGCTTGTGCTCCTCCTCCCACCCCTACCTCAGTAGCACTGTCCCTGCTCTATAATCTGGGGGTGACACAGTCCTAGATTTCAGACTTTGCATCCCCTGAGGTGCTTATAAAGTTCTGGCAATAAAATCCCAGATTCCATGTGGTTGACCGGAAGACCTCCCTTATAAGGCCAGCAGGTGCAGTTAAATGTAGCTTCTTGACAGATTTGTGAGGCTGCAAAGAGGCCCTCCCTTCAGAGAAGAGATGATGGGGTCTGGAGAAACCCTCCTGATTTGGAAACTGGTTGGAGAGCACACAGACTGATTCTAGAGCAGAGGCCCACAACCTGTGGATGAGGCCCAGGTAGCAGGAGATGTGGAGAGGGCCTCAGGATGCTTACCCAGGAGGTGACTTTAGATCTCAGTTCCCACCAAATTTCTAGTCCCCTGGAGCAGGCCACAGAACTGTTAATAATAGAACTGAAGCACCCAGTTGGGTTTTTCTGCCAAAAGAGACACTGAGGTCTCACTTCACAATCTGGAGCACTTTGCTCACATCCCCTCCAGTCCACAGTCCCAGGGGCAGCTTGGGCTGGTTCCGACCCAGATAATGAACAGGGACCTCTGACTTCCCCCACCTGTGAGGACTCACCCCTGGGGAAGGCCAGGACCATGCTCTGTTCTGTTTGGGTTTCTTTTCTACAAATGTTGAAAATGACAATGGAGGCAAGTGCAGATGTTGAGGTTTTTGCCTTTGGGGGCTTTCCTATTTCTCCTTTTCGGGGAATGACTTGTTGTTCTGAACCCTATACTATCCCGTTAAATGCCAGGACCACTGTCTTCAAGAGGCCTCAATTAGCTTATGGCGCTAAGTGCTGAAAAGACGGAGAAGAAAAGCCTCAAGCCCAAATCAAAGCCCCAGAGCCCAGGACACCACAGGATTCGGACAGCGAACAGGGAGTCTCTTTCAATTCCCAGCACTTCACCACGCTGCTGGTGAAGTTGGCCTTGCACCCACGAGCCGGCGCTGCCTAGCTGGACGCTGCCCCACGTGTGGGAGGCAACCGGTCCCCACTCCTCGGCCAGCAGCACTCACCCCACCCTCCGCCGGAGACGCCAGCTGCCCAGAAGGGTGGGAAGATAACGCGAAGCCGCCCTGGCTGGTGCGCGGGGACCCCACTTCCTTCTGGCTTCCCAGGTGTCCCACTAAGGGAACTCTTGACTGGAGGCCCGAGAAGGCGGTAAGGTGGGTGGGTGACCTGTGACCGCCCAGAGAGGGTGTGCTGTGGTCTTTGAAAGCCCAGGGGACCATCATTTGGACCCCCACCCCGCCCCGGGGCCGAGAACCAGCGCAGCCAGAGGGATCTCTCGGGGAAGAGATAGGATGGCAGGCCGGTAATGGCTTGGGAGGCTCTGGCAGGGCGAGGCCGCGAGGATCTATCTCCACGCCGCCTCTCCCCCCACCTAACCACCCCGGGGCCGGGAGCTCCGCGCAGCCTCTCTGGGAGGGGGTGGGGGATCCCAGCGGCCCCCCAGCGAGCCCCCGGGGAAGGCGGGCGGAGGTGCAGCGCCCGGAACAAAGGCCCACGGAGGGGTCCTGGAGCGCGCGGCTCCCCGGGGGCGGGGGCGGGCCCCCTCCTTCCCCCCTCCCTCCCCCCTCAGCTCCTCCCTCTCCTCCCCTCCTTCCACCTAGAGGCCCGGCCGGCGCGTAGCCCGAGCTGCGCCAACTTCGCCAACGGTTCCCAAGTTGCCGGGCGCACTGGGCTGGGAGCTGGGTGGGGTGAGGAAGGAGAGGAGGAGGAGGAGGAGGGCTCCCCGGGCGCCTTGGACGCGATTCAGGAATCCGCCGCCGCCGCCGCCGGCCGCTCGCCGGCTCGGGCCCGAGCGGGGAGGGCGCCAGGCAGGACCGCTCGCTCGCTCGCTCGCTCGCTGGCTCGCTGCGCAGGACGGCGCCCGCCTGGCGCCGCTTCCCGCTCGGCGTGCGAACCGGCCGGGCCGGGCCGCGCCTCCCTCCCTCCTTCCCCGCCGCCGCCGCCGCCACCGCCTCCGGGGAGGGCGCAGAGCCCTGGCCGCGGGGGATCAGAACCGCCGAGCCGCTTCTGACGCGTTCTGCGCAGAGGGCAAAGTTGCGAGCGGATGCTGCTGGCGCCGGACCGCAGACGCGGACAGTCGGATCCGCCCCCGCCGGAGGAGGCTTGGCGGCAGGGGTAAGTAGGGCGCCGGCGTCCCGGAACCGCCTCTGAGGCCCGGGCAAGGCCGCCCAGCCGTGCGCCCCGCAACCTCCCCTGTCCGGGCGGCCCGCCAAACTTTGGAGGAAGAGGGGGCGAAACGGAGCGTGGGAGAGGTAGTTCCCGGCCCGGGGAAAACTCCACGCAGGCACCCGCGACCCCCAGACCTAACCCGCGCTCAGATTCACAGCTGCCAGGTACTCGCAGCTCATCATCATTCAAGCCACAGACACACCGCGCACTCGCTGGGAGCACAGCCACGCCGACCCCGCACGAGCAGCAGGCCGAAATTTACAGTTCCGGGGGCGCCGGGGTTTGGATCTTTAGACCAAGCATGCCCTCCTGCCCTCAAATAAATCCACGGTCTTTGTCTGCTGCCCCTGCAGCCCCCCAGTGAGGAGCTCCCAAAGCGCGATGGGCCGGGGAAGGGCTGTCTTGTCTTTGAAAGTCGTGGCCGGCACCCCGAGGCTAGAAGTGGGGAGGGGAAAGCGAATACTGCAGTCGGATCTCGGGGTTCATCAGGAGCGAGTCTGGTGTGGAAACTCGGTGTCTTGGTGATGTGTCTGGGTGTGCGCAGCCCTTCCGGAGGCGAGGCCGGGAGAGAGGAGGGAGTGATTCATAAACTCGGACCCGGCGTGCTGGGCTCCGTGAGCAGAGTAGAAAAGGCTGCAGGCCGATGCTGCGCTGCGCGGGACAGCTGTGGGGTGGCAGTGACAGGGCCTGGAGGAAAGCACACAAACCCCTCCCCCCCCCCCCCCCCCCCCAGCGGATGTGCTTCCTCGGAGGGACTTCCAGGAGGACCAGCGGAGGAGATTCCAGCCGTATATGTGTGTGTGTTCACGGGGGTGGGGGATGTCTAAGA
The DNA here is from genome assembly GCF_011800145.1 of Mirounga leonina. Classification (NCBI taxonomy): domain Eukaryota; kingdom Metazoa; phylum Chordata; class Mammalia; order Carnivora; family Phocidae; genus Mirounga; species Mirounga leonina. Next base: position 603,493 of record NW_023270265.1, read on the forward strand.
CTCCCGAGGTCACGGAGAAACCAGGGCTGTGCGGGAGCCCTATTTATTTTCAGGCACCTGAAGCTGTGTTTGCTTTCAGATGCCCTGGTGTGCTGTGGCCCCAGGGTATTTCAGGGATTGTCCTGGACCTAGACCAGTGCTTGGCATATGGTGGGTACTCAGCAAGTAGTTGTTTGATGATTAATGGCACCAACAATTAATATTTGCTAAGGACTTACTATGAGCCAAGCCTGGTGGCCTCCGCTGGGTTGGAATTGGCCTTCCTGCAGAGGAGGGGGCCCTGAATGGTTCCAGGAAGCCCTGCCTGATTTGTCTGGAGAAGTGGCCCAAGCAGCATGTTCCAGGGTGCCATGTGGGCTGGCACTGGGGACTTGAATCTCACCATTGGCCTGTGCTCCCCTAAGAGGGGCAGCAGGAAAGTCTCCTATGTCTACATCTGGCTAAGCAGGGGATGGTGTTTGTGTTTCTTGGTGGCTCCTGTTGGCCTGGCTGGAGATGGGTCTCATGAAGGGTCTAGGGGCTATGTCCTCCAGCAGGGGCTTGGCTCTATAGTGGCAGCAGGTGGAGGGGTAGTCACAGTCCTTGTACTGAGCATCCGGTGGTTTCCTCTGTGTCAGCTGGAATGTGTTTCCCAGAGGAGCCGAAACATCTCATGTTCCTGGAACTGGGATCAGAAGCAGTTTTGGGAGTGATTCCCTGTTGGTGAGGGATTGAGAGTGTGCAAGGATATGGGACAACCTGGCCATGGAATCACAAGGAAATGTGTCATTCCCCTGCCCCTTTGTGACTAGGTTCAGTCTGCATTTCAAGCTTCGAAATGGTCTCAGTGCTGAAATTAGCAAAGTATGTGGGCAGCACGAGAACTGTGGCCCCAGATGAGAGAGGGAGTGACCTGGACTTGGCCATCTCTGATTTCAGGGGGACTGCTGCAGCCAGTCCCTTCCCCATATCACCTTCCCGCCCTGTGTCTTCTGGGAATCAAGAGCTCTACGTACATTATCTCATTAAGCCCTACATCCCTATGAAGTTAGCGTTTTATCGCTCTTTTGCAGATTAAGAAACTGAGGCTCAGAAAAGTTAAGTAACTTTTTCAAAGGCACACACTAATGAGGAACAAAGCTGGGGATTTGAACATGAACAGTCTGACTCTGGAACTCATGCTCTCTCCACCATGCCAGGTTGTCTCTACGGTCCCTACTGGTTCTCCATGGCAACAAAGAAGCTACTTACTAACACTAACATGGTCCTGGGGCCTCTGACTGCAGTCCTTTTTCCACACACTCTGCCCAGACTGGGTTACACCGTGGGCCATGGGAAATCAAAGTCTGGGTGGCTCCAGGCTGCTAGAACCTTCCGTGTAGGACTGGAGTCGGGAAATGATGGAGATTTGGAAGTATTGAGGGAGATAGTGCAGTAATTCCAGTGAGAGATGATTCGCTGCTTATCCGAGAAGTGGGGACAAAGCTGCCACTTACGACCATACAAGGCATAAGTTTGGGTTTGGGAGAAATGGCCAGGCAAACATTCTCAAATGGATTACTCTATTCCTTTCTTTCTTCGGCCCTCACCAGAGTGGAAATCTGGGATAACCAGCCCTCCCCTGCCACCTCCTGCCTGGTGGCTATCCTTCCCACACCTGCCAGATGCCCTGAGGTGGTTTCTGGTCCCCAAGAGAGATGGGTGGGCAGAGCTGGGGTGGGGGAAGATGACACATGGCTCACCTGGTGGTCCCTAGCGAATGCTTTCCCCCACATGCCCCACAGAGGGACAGTGGTTATCATCCCTACTTTACAGATGAGGACAGGGGGCTCAGAGAGGTGCGGTGGATGCCCAAGATCACGAACCTAGGGAACTGCAGGCTATGCTGCCTCCAGGCAGCCCTGCAGGCACTTAGGGACGGCTGTGTTCTCAGTCTGGTTGGTACTCTATACCCCATAAGGGCTGAGAGGGGTGCTTCTCACGGCTCTGCCCACCCCCATCTCTGCCCAAGGTGTCCATATACAGGAAAAACTGGCAGTCTTTTTTTTTAATCTTTTTTTTTTTTTTTAAGATTTTATTTATTATTTGACAGAGAGAATGAGAGAGAGAGAGCACATGAGAGGGGGGAGGGTCAGAGGGAGAAGCAGACTCCCCGCCAAGCAGGGAGCCCGATGCGGGACTCGATCCCGGGACTCCGGGATCATGACCTGAGCCGAAGGCAGTCGCTCAACCGACTGAGCCACCCAGGCGCCCCAGGAAAAACTGGCAGTCTTAAATAAGGAGCAGAGGATGAGCACTAGCTGGCTGGCCCCTGCCCACCTTCCCCAGGAAGCCCATGTGGGTGAGTTTCGAGAGCCTTGACAGAGCTGAGCTGTAGGTATTGGAACCCTCTCTTGCCTCCACTGCAGAGTGGGCATGCTGTCCAGGATGGAAGTTGGGAGACTGGGTGTGGGGAAAAGCTGCCCCACCCGAGGGACAGGGGCTGCTTATCTTTGCACCCTGGCTCCCTCCCAGCGTCTGAGACAGGGAAGTACTTAGGACCGTTGTCAGGTGATGGGTGAAGCCTAGGGAGGGGTCTCTGGCCTGCTGGGAAGTCATAAAGCAGCGGAGCCAAGGGAATCCTAGCCATGAGGAAACGCTCACAGAGGTCTCTGCCTGTCATGAAGTCATGCAGGAGGAAAATAGCTCTGCGTTTCATTCCTTAAACAGAAGAAAGAAATAAATGTCATCTCTTCTTCTCTGATGACTAAATAGATGATAGAATGCTGCTTGTTCTGCCTGAGCATGAGGCTTCCACGGCTGGGTGTGGGGCAGTCCCCGGCCAGCTGGACAGTTTGTTCTGTGCTTGGAGGTGGACACGCTCAGTCTTTGGCCCCATTGCCCCGGATCTGGCTGGTTGCTCCCCCCACCCTTATCCACCACCATGGAGAGAGGGGGCAGGCAGGCCACGGGAGACCCCAACCACCAGCAACTGCACCCCCTCATTCCTCCCCCTCTTGCCTCTCCCCTCCACATTTCCCCCGCCCCCCCCTCCCCCTGCTCCACAAAGATGGCTGTGTGCTGAAGGACTGTGGGTTTCTCTGGGCCCTGAGAAATTTATCACTGGGGTTCTAGAGGACTCTCTGAAAAGGATTTGGAGGAAAGTGTGGAAAATAAATAAGCCAGTTCCCAGTTGAGCGTCTCCTGAATACCATAAGTAAACAGCCATCCTGGAGGCCAGCCCCGGGAAGCTCTGTGTTGACCTCCCATGGTTACACCTGGCTCACTGGCTGCTTTTACCGGCTCCCCTACTCCCTCCCCTCTCCCCTGTCCAACCCCTCCTCCTTGGCTTTCGGAGCCTCAAAAGTCAGGGAACACACAGGACCGGACTGCTGGCCTGTCCTTGTGCTGCGGGAGGTTGGCACGCTGGCTGCTGGGACCAGGAGGAACATGAGGGAGGAAAGTCCACCTAGAGTGCCGGCTCAGCCCTGCTCCACCTGAGCAAGCCTCCCGGCTTTGGCCCCACTCAGCGAGGCAGAGGGTGGTCTCCCAGTTGGTGAGTTGGACTTTGATGGTGGAGAATGGTGGGGCTTTTTCCAGTGTGGCACCTGATGAAGTTTTGCATCTTAAACGTCCGTTTAGAGTGGATGGACCAAAGCTAATTTTCCCCTTTCGTGTCCCCCTCCCCACACACAAAGTGGGGCTCACATGTGAAGAAACCCTCACAACCTGTACATTTACCTTGAAGGGCTCTCGGGACTAACTGGAATGTCAAGGTTCTTTGCTTTTGGCCGGAGTCATAGCAGATTAGGCCATATCAGCTTAGGGTGCTGGTGGTGTAAGTTCACACCAAAGGTTTCAAGGAGCTCTAGCACGGTTGAGAGTTGCTCTGTCTATAGGGTAGGAAGCAAATTTGTGATAGCTTAATAACTTCAGTGCATTTAGTCGAGCCACTCTAAACCCCAGCAGTGCCTAGTGAGAAGGGAGAACCAGAGCTCTGCGTGGGAGGAGTTCCCGACTGGGACCCAGAGAGTGGCTGGGGGGCCTCTCCATTGTATGTGACTGTACCGAGCTGGGTGGGCAAACCGAAACCTCTGGGATCTGGGGAGCAGGCACTGCCGGGAGGCCCTGGGTCCTGCCCCCCGGCCAGGGAGCCTGTTTGTCATGCTGCTACCAGGCTGCCGAGAGAGAACTTGGGGGTGGGCTCCATAACTTGTAGCCCTGGGGGGAGAGAGGTGCATACCCGCGTACTCACAGACCATTACATCATCATGGGCTGAAATACACACACACACACACACACACTCAGATGTGTCCCTCCCACACAAATATTTCAGTAAACAGCTGGGCACATTATATACCAAAACATTTGTAGGCATGAGTGCGTGCATGCACACACAGATACACAAACACAGGGACATACTCATTCCAAAAGGCAAATTACGTAACGGTTAAGGGCACATATCCTGAAGCTGGAATGCTCGCAGTCCTGCTTAGTAGCTGTGTGACCTTGGGCAAGTTATTTAACCTCTCTGGGCCTTAGTTTCTTAATCGTACTAGGTCATAGGTAATAGGGCTGTCAGTGAAGCAGTATCTGTGAGGAGTTGAGAAATGTGCCTGTACGTAGAACTAGGCCAGTGTTACAAGTATTATTCACCACACACCCTCTGCCCAGATACTCAGATTCAGGTTCACAAGACTTCTCAGAGAGGCACCCACAAACTTGTCGGTGAGTGGAATCAGTCGCTTTGTACTTTCTGAGCCCTGATTCTCAGAATGTGTGCCATTTGCTGTACTAGACCTAAATTAGAATTATTAGGAAAATAATTTCATCTTCCCTCAGAAAGCTCATTATTTTAAAAGTGTTGTTACTTCCCCCCGCCCCCAGGAAGGGCGGGAATTGCTTTAGCAGCAGCGGTTTTCAAACTAGGTTCCACGGAGCCCCAGAGTTCAATGGGGACCCCGCAGAGGCCTGATGGGAGGAGGCTCCGGGCCTCTCCCCGCCTTGTCTGCTGTATACATTGGGCTTCTGAGGGAAGTTCTGGTTCAGAAGGCTCCCCAGCTTCGCCGTTTGAAAGCCCCCCTCTCCCGGCGGAACTGCTTCCCTTCTATGTGCGTGCATGCCTGTTCATACACGCCGAGCGCGGGCGCAAGCCCACACAGCCACCTGACGTGTGGCCCCGGGCCTCCTCGGCTCTCTTCCCCACTTTCCTTTTCTCCCTTCCCCTCCAGCTGCCGCACCATCTGCAGGATTCTGGAAAGTGCTAGGGGGGTCAGAGCCAAAGCAGTGCTATCTGAGGAAATATTTTGAAAACAAACTGGGCCGCCCCCCACCCCACCCCCCGCCCTCCACTGGGACTGCACCAATTTCCAGCACGACATTTCACAATTTGCATGACGCCGGGCCGCGGGCACCTGCCTCTGCTCTGGATGCGGCCTGGGGCCTGTCGCTGCAGGGTCAGGGACAGATGTACCTGAAGAGGCCCGAGATAGAAACCTAGCACCTGTGAGGAAGGGGAAGTCAGCCTCCTGGGGGGGGGGGGGGGGGGAGTGCAATGAAGAACCGAAACACCCCTGACCCGGAAGGTGGGGCCCCCAGTCTTGTTTTCCTCTCGGCCCGGCTCCTCCTGCGTCTGCAGGATATGTGGGGATCCCCCAGGTGCCCAGCGGTCAGGTACACAGGAAGCACGTGCGGGGACTGGGCCCCTCACACCCTCCGGGCCCGCGCTCGCTCGGTCCTCACAGGAAGCTCGTGAGGGAGGCAGCTCGTGATTGCCGTTCTGCAGTCAGGCACACCGAAGCCCACAGGCCGGAGAGGTTGCCCGCGTCGCCCAGCTCGGGCGTGCAGAGCCCTGTCGCGCCCCGGGGCCCTGCCCTGTGCGCGAGCGTGCCGCCGTGCCTGAGGCCCAAGAGGACAGTCCCTCCATCGCTGGCCGGGCCGCTGCTTTGTGGCTCGGCGGCTCTGGGGAGGCTGGCTTCCGGGGTCGCCACAGCCCTGTGAGGGCACTGCGGGTGGAGGTTCGAGCCCCCGGCCCACCCCCAGGCTGACCCGCACAGGGCATTCCTGATGGTACCACGGCCTCTTCTGCAAGGCCGGCCATCTGCCCATCGCTGCTTCCCCTTGGCAGTGACCTGGGCTGCCAACAGCTGTGTCAGGAGAAGGGTTTTAAACTAGCGAGGAGGAGCTAGCAGATCGGGGTGTCCCAGCAAGACAGAAGCCCCGCCCCGGGGATGGTGCCCAGCTGCTCGGGATGCCGGTGGCTTCCACGGGCCCTGTGATCTTCCAGGTGGATCGTATGGCCCAGCCTCCCCTTCCCCAGCCCTCACCTTGTCCTTGCTGTTCCCTGGTCCAAGCTGTCCTCATTCCTCAGACACAGGCATCCAGCTCTCTGTAGCCTCTCCAGCCTCTCCTTCCTGCTTTTCTTGTGGCCAGCTCCCATTCAGCCTCTGGCCTCCGCTTGGGTGTCCCCTCTGGAAGCCTAGGTCAGCAGCCCTCCCTGTGGCTGCCTGCGCGTCCCCCTCGTCACACTTCACCGCGCTGCATGGCCATTGCTGCTTTCGTGGTCTGTGGTCTCCTGTGGGTAGTGAGCTCTGTGAGGAAGGACAGTGTCTGCCTTGCTCCCCTTGGTGTCCCCAGTGCGTCCACACGCCCAGTGAGTCCCCACCTGACTATGGAACTGAGAGTGATGGATGTGACATGAAGCTTCGCCATGTAGGATAGGATAGTGTCCATCCTCCCAGGACGGGATGCTCCCATTAGGGAGCAGTCAGAGTGTGGGTGGGGGGCGGCGGTGGGAGGGGAGTCGTGGTGAGTTGGAGGAGGCAGCTGATGTGGACCAGAGGCTTTGTGTGGGACTGGGTGGAAACAGGAGAGTGGGACCCTGGGCACGTGACCTGTCTCAGTCATTATCCTATGCGCTGGGCTGGGGTCCTGACAATGGGCCCGAAACCTTCTGAGAGGCCCCTTTGAATTAGGTGGGCCGGGGGGTGGTTGCACTCTGGGCCCTACTGCTCAACCCCATCAGCAAGTGGTTCTCAGTCCTGTCCCCTTATGGAAGGATGTCTGTCCAGCCCGTCCAGCCCCTCCAGGGTTCAGACTTGCCCCTGTGGCCGAGTCCTTTCCCCTGAGCAGGGAGAAGGAAGCCCAGCTGGCAGGCTGCCTCGGGGGGCTGGTTCCAGCTACAGCCCTTGAGCCGTTCTTGCAGAAGTAGTGGGGCCCCCGAGTGCTCGATTGTCCTCCCCACCACCCAGGGAGCACACATGAGGTGCTTCAGCCCGGGCCTCGCCTGTCCAGGTACTGCATGCCTGCTCATGCCTGACACTGCACAGGGTGTCCTAGGGGTAGCAGAAGGTGCCCCCAGGCTAGAAAGGGAGAGGAGATGTGGGCACAGATAACTACCTTTGAGTCCAGCTGTGATGAGCCCACACAGGTGGACATGAGGGAGGACAGGGGGAGGGCTTCATGGACGAGGTGGGCATGCAGGTGCAGGGAGGGAGACTGGGCAAAGGCACAGGGTGGGAAGGCTCAGCTGGAATGCAGAGAAGGGCGAAGTGTAATTTGTAGGGTGCATGAAGATCGGAGATGAGGCAGGATGGAGCTGTGGTTGCAGTGTGCAGACTCTAGAGGTGGGCTGCTTGCAAGGAGAGGGAGCCCTGCTCCTCACCTGCTGTGTGACTGTGGCCAAGGTGCTTCATCCCCCTGTGCCTCAGTTTTCTCATCTGTAAAATGGAGATGCTAACAGTACCCACCACATGGGGGTGATAGAAGAAGAAAATGTGTCCCTAGACAAGTGTTCGGAGCAGTGCCTCATATACCGTAAGCATCAAGAAGAATGAGCTACTATTCTTATTTTTTATTTATTTATTTATTTATTTATTTATTAAGATTTTTTATTTATTTATGTGACAGAGAGAGACACAGCGAGAGCAGGAACACAAGCAGGGGGAGTGGGAGAGGGAGAAGCAGGCTTCCCGCCGAACAGGGAGCCCGATGTGGGACTCGATCCCAGGACCCTGGGATCATGACCTGAGCCGAAGGCAGACGCTTAACAACTGAGCCACCCAGGCGCCCTATTCTTATTTTTTAAATAAACGCAGCTAGAAATGTCAATTGAGGTCGTGTCAAGGTTCTTGAATGCCATACTTTCCATTTGCTAAGCGCCTGCTGTGTGCCAGGTAGTTATAGACCGTCTCACTAAGTAAGCCCCATACAGCCCAGCAGGGTTGTTAGCCATGTGTCCATTTTCCAGATGAGGAAACTGAGGTTCGGAGAGGCAGTTAACCCACCCTGGATCACTCAACCAGGAGCAGTGGGGGGCAGTAATGAAATCCAAGTCTCCCTGGCAGTTCGGTCTGTCCGTGTGGAGATTGGAGAGACATGACAGTACCATGGGGGTCACAGCCCGAAGCGGCACCCGGATGCTGTAGTCATGGGCCCCTGGGGCAGGGAGGGCAGGAGGGGACGGGGAAGGAGAGATCCATGCCAGCCCGGAGGGCACGGAGACAGGGAGCCCTTGAGACCATAACACACAGCTCACCATTCACAGCCAGGCGCACCACTGAGTCATTCTGGGAAAGCCTGACATCACTGAGCCTCACTGTCTGCTGCCTACCTGCCGGTCTGCCCTCTGTGGGCCCCTGGTGACCGTGTGCCCAAAGTCCTGCTAGGGACCCCCCCACCCCGGGGGAGCAGGGCCATGGCAGCTTTCTGGCTTCCTGTCCTGGTTTCTCCTTCCCGGCTGCTGTTTTCTACCTTGCCAGAGTTCCCTTCCCTGCCTGGGGTCCCCACCACACCCCTTACTCATAAGCTCAGCTGTGGCAGAGCTTCTGGAAGTGGTGATAGGCATGAAGAACTTCCAAAGGTACATCCTTGCCAGGCCTCTGATTGGAATTCTGGGCATTCCAGTGTTGGAATCACTTTGAAAAAGTAAAGCCTGGGTGAGCTATGTGCCCAGCACTATGCCAGGTCCCAAAGGCCTCTGCCTTCCTGGTAGGTACAGTTGAGTACCTGAGAGCTCTTTATGTACTAAGCATTCTCAGGCTGGGTGATTTATTTGCATCAGTCTGATTGCATAAGGTACCCATTTACAGATGCCAACGCTGAGGCCCAGAGAGGTTAGGTGACTTGTCCAAGGTCACACAGCCAAATTCAAATCCTCAGCTGTCCAACTATTGCTGTGCCTGTGCTCCACGATCCAGCTGCAAAATGAAACCACCAGAGAGTTGTAGGAGCTAGGGTGTATGAACCTATGCCTGCCAAATGGTGTGGTGCAGACAGGAAGTGCCAGGAGAGTTTTCATTTTTCAGTGTGAATCACTCCCCAGAGTTTCTTGAAGATGGTGGATCTCCAAGGAGGTGGCAGAGAGCCCCCAGCTTCTTGGCCATGCAGACCCTGCTGATGTGGCCATTTGGGGTGAAACTCACCTCTCTGGAAGGAGCACAGGGGTTTGGGGGCGCCCGTTCTGTTGTTGGTGGGCCGGACCTGGAAAAGGAGTGTGAGTCAAGAGAGGGGCCAAGTGCCAGCTTCCTCAGCCCCGTCTGCAAGCGCAGGATGCCAGCTCCGCCCGCCCCAGCCGCCCCAGCCGCGAGGAGGGGCCAGGGCCCAGCCCTGTGCTAAATGGTGCCCTCACCCTCCACAACCTCACGAGGGAGGCATGGTTAGCCCCATCTTCCAGGTGAGGACACTGAGGCTTATCGAGGTTTTCTGGCTCACCTGAACTCCTCTGGCCTGAAAGGGGAGAAACCGAGACTGTTTAGTCTTCTCTCTGCAAGGACAGGAGGAGGTAGGAGCTAGTCTCCCCTCTGACACCGGGTAAGGCCAGCTCTGTTCTCAGGCTTGCATTTCCGATTCGGTCTGCAGTCACTGGGTCGCCGTGTTGCCGTGTTGCCGTGAGAATGACCCTCTGGGGTGAGAGAAAAGCTCTGATTTCCCTTGAGCTGAGTTACCATTTTTCCAGGAGCACTTTTGAAGCCGTAGGGGCCCTCCTCAGGCTTCTGGGCTGGGCCCTTCTCCCCCCCCCAGAGCCAGCCCCACCTTAGTGGGCCTGGCCTGGAAACAAAGGGCCTCCACAAGATACCTGGCTTAGGTGATTACCCGGCATGTGACTCAATGGACAGGTGCCGGATTCTCAGGGGTCTCTCATCCCCTTTTTAGTGCCCAAGCCCCAGGTTAGCCTAACTCCAGGTGCCCTCTCCACAGATATGTGGGGATCCCCCAGGGTTCCATAGTCTGCAGGGTGGCTCCTCCTGACCCTGTCCCCCCTTAGCCCCCAGAAGTCCCCAGGCTTCAGGGGTGGCTATCCCCCCACACTCAGAAGGGAGGGGACCCAAACCAGTTACTCCCCTCAACTACTATAGGAATAATTTCTGGAGAGTTGTCGCTTTTCTTGCAGGGAAAGTAGACTGTTAGTTTGACTGTAGGGGCAGTTTTGCTTCTCATTGCCTCCAGATTTTCCTTTCCGGCTTTGCCTCAGCTTAAATTCAAAGGCCTGTTAAAATGACTTCCAAAAGGAGAGTCTCATCTCAAAAGAACTTTGCCTCTACTTCTATAGGTAGAAAACTAATACCTGCTTTTAATTTTTTTTTTTTTTAGTTTGACTAAATTTTACAAATTAAGTAATATATGCCCATGGTACACAATTGGAAAGGTACAAATGGATTAAGGTAAAAGGCACAAGCTGGAGAGTAGCTGCCTGGACAGTTAGTGTGTCATTTGGGGTGAAACTCACCTCTCTGGAAGGAGCACAGGGGTTTGGGGGCGCCTGTTCTGTTGTTGGTGGGCCGGACCTGGAAAAGGAGTGTGAGTCAAGAGAGGGGCCAAGTGCCAGCTTCCTCAGCCCCGTCTGCAAGCGCGGGATGCCAGCTCCGCCCGCCCCAGCCGCCCCAGCCGCGAGGAGGGGCCAGGGCCCAGCCCTGTGCTAAATGGTGCCCGGGGTCATTGCTAAGCCAGTGAGTGCTCCCTCCCAGGCTGTGCTGGCTGCCACATCCCAGCCCCCTCAGCAGTCACCTTGGCCTCCACCCACGAGACACAAAGGCCCCCACATCCCTCAGCCCCTGCAGCCCCAGCATGGCCCCTTAGCTTCAGCTTCCAAGGGTGGCATTCTCCTGCATTCCCAGCTGCCTCTTCTCCATTTTCCCCTCTTGTCTGGCTGGGCTGGGGCCTGCAGCTGTGGCCTGTGGGGTCAGGGCTCCACGCTGGTGATCTGACCGGACATACTGCCTCTTAGCCAAACTGACTGCAGGTTCAGAGTCCCCTAGGTGTGGGGGCTCACACAGACAGGTCCACCCTTCTCCACTGCCTTCCCTGGTGAGACTGAGTGTGACCTGGGCCTCCCCTGCTCCTCCCCCCCCCACCCCCCCTTCCCTCCCTTCCTCTGCCTCCTTCCCTTCTTCCCTCCTTCTTTCCTGGCATATATATGTGGTGCTGTATAGCAAATGGTAACTCTAATTCCTAAGAATGGGGCAAGTCAGAGAAAGAAATAGTGCCAGGAGAGCAATGTGCTGGAGATTTGATGTCAGCAGACCCTGCCCTTCACGTCTCGGCCTTGCATCTCCGACTGGGTGACCTTGGGCAGGTTGCTTAGCTTCTCTGAACCTTACTCTCTCATCTGGAGAATGAAGGTGATCGTGGTGGTAAGAATCCAGGCTGGGCACAGGGCTGGCCTGAGGACCAGGAGGAGCAAAAGGGCTTCCTAAGGAGGAAAGGGCGACAGATGGGGGGGGGGGGGGGGGGGGGGAGGGGGGTTCCCGGGGGGGGGGGGGGGGGGGGGGGGGGGGGGGGGGGAGGTGGGCAGTGCTGTTCCTCTGGGAGACTGGTTATGGCCTCGGGCTGGATCAGGGAGGGCTCTGGGGACACGTGGGGTTTGGGCTCAGCCTTAGGGCAGACTTTGGCCAGGCCCGATGGCCTCTTAGGCAGCTTGGCCCCTGGGCTAATGGCTGCCTGCCCTCCTGTGGAAATGCCTTTTCTTCTATTTCCACCCAGAAATGAACCCTCAGCTTTGTTTTTTTTTTTTTTAAGTAATGACTTTACAGTTTTTATAGTAGTGATAGATGCTTATTATGCAAAATTCAAGTAAAATGGACAAATAACAGAGAAGAAAGCAACAACTCACTCCTCAGTTCCACCGCCCAGATGTAACCAGTTAGTTATTTCGTGCACATATATACATAGAAGAGGGGGCGGTAGAGAGGCAGAAAGTTTTATAAACACGGGAAAATGCACAGTTGAGTTTAACTTTTAGGCCAGCGTTCTAAGAAGGCTGTGTGCCCCAAAGCAGCCCCTCTCATTTGTTCCCCGTGTCCATGAGGGCATTGTGGTGGGGGGAGGACCCATACACTCTGCTCTTTAAAACCTCCTGATACAGACCAGTTACAAAAGGGGAGCCGGTTGAAGTCGGTACATACCAGCTCCAGAACAGTGGTTTTCAATCTTTGGACCAAAACCACAGACAAAGATACCTGGAACTGAAACAAAAGTCTTATGAAGCCCATATGTATCTTCATCACACATTACACACACTGATATTTTCAGTTCTATACCATTCTGTTGAACTTTATAAAAAAAAAAAAAAAAGCTCGTCGACCTACCAAATTGATTGCAAGCTGGAGTTTGAAAAATATTGCTCTGGAAGACTGATTTTCAAACTTTACACCAGACTCACCTGGAGAGCTTGTTGGCAGCTTGCTGTGCCCACCCCCCTGAGATTCTGGTTGAAGAGGTCTGCGGAGGGGCCTGAGAATATGCATTTCCACCAAGCTCCCAGGTGCTCCTGCCTGCTGCTGGCCCCGGACCTCACTCTGAGATCTGACCTTCCTAGATTGTTTTTTAAAGCACTGTACTTCCCGCCAGACACTTCCAGAGGATTTGCTTTATTCAACAGATGAGAATCGCTGATGGCTAACACAAGAATTTGGGTCTCTGACATTTTGAGGGCGTCGGTCAGGCACTTTCTTCAGGATCTTTAAACACCACTCTCCTGAAATCCAGTTCACACTATGTCTCCAGTGCCGAATGCAGAAAAGGTCTGGGAAGCAAAGGGACATTTATGCCCAACCCTGGTTGAATACCTGCCTCTTAAGTCCCAAACCCACAGAACATAAAACCCTCCCGGCCCTTTTGAAAACACCGTTCCTCTATAGGCAATGAAAGGTGCCATTTACCATGGAGATTTCACCTCTTCTGGTTTTTTAAAGGGAAGAAGACAAGTCAAGCATGACCACCCCATGGGGAAAGCTGTTTCCCTCACTCTGGTTGGGGTCTGCTGGGTTTCATTGGCTGTCCCTGGATCCCCAGCTTTCCCTGGAACCTCTTCCTGGCATGGCAGCTGAGCGCGTGCAGCAGACCCGGGCTCGCCTATGTTTTAAGTTGCCTCTGCTCCTCCAGCCAGGGAACTCTCAGCCCCCACTCCTCATCCTCCCCCTTCATAGCCGTGGGGCCTCCTCCCCAGCCTTGCAGTCCTCTAGAAGCCAACCCTCAGCTGGGAGCAACCTCGTGAGGGAGGGAAGTGTTAAATGGGCACAGAGCTCCTCTGTTCCACTAACAATGGCCCGTTGATGACTGGATTCTGCCCAGGGCGGCCCCCCTTGACTGGACTTAGGGGAGGAGGAAGGACTCCAAGCGCCCCTCCCCCAGGCAGCCATTTCTGGGTGTGAAGTTGATCCCAGTCCTTGGCCTCTGCCGACAGAACCTCATTCTTCAGGCCCTGAAGCAACAGTGAGAAACCCACTCACCCCTCCTGTCCCATCCCAGGGGCAGTTCGAGGCCCCAGGAGTGATTCAGTTCCATGTAATTCAACAAACATCTATTGGGGAGTGAACCGCAGGCCCTGATATTTTGTAAAAGCTCTCAAAGGGATTCTCATTCACAGCTGGGGGTTAAGCCTCCTGGGCCTCCTATTGGTTAAACATTGTGCTTGCTGAGCACGGAACTGGTAAGTCCCCATTTCATGAGGGAGGTGCTTGTGGGAGGCTGAATACTGGCTCCCCGAAGATGTCTACACACGCACCCCCCACACCTGTGGATGTGTTACTTCCCAAGGTCAAGGGACTTTGCAGTGGAACTAAGTGAAGGATTTTGAGATAGGAAGATTACCCCGGATGATCCAGTGGGCCCAACGTCAGTATACTTGTCCCGAGAGGAGGAGGATTTGACGACAGAAGAGGAAGAATGATGCCTGAAGAAAGAGACTCAACCAGCCATTGCTAGCTTGGAAGATGGATGAGGGGGCCATGAGCCATGGAAAGCAGGCAGCCTCTAGAAACTAAGCTGCAAAGGTCAAGGAAGCAGATTCTCCCCCTAGGGCCTCTAGAAGGAACGCAAGCCTGTGGACACCTCGATTTTAGTCCAAACTGATCTTGGACTTCTGACTTGCAGAACTCTTCAGGTAATAAATACATGTTGTTTTAAGCCACCGAGTTGACGGTGGTGTGTTACCACGGCTACAGGGAAGGAATACAGGGCTGTTGCTAACTCTGCTTTACAGATGTGGCACAGAGAGGTGAGGCAGTCAGCTGGGGTCACACAGCTCATGAGTGGCAGAGCTGGAGCAGGAAGAATCCCTCACTCGGAGTGCTCCTCCACCCCACCGCACTGCCCCTCCTTGCAGCCTGACAGACAGACAGACGTAGGTCTGAAGCGCCCCACCTCCGCCCCGCCGCCTTCTTTTCCTGTGTCCTTTGTTAATGGTGGGGCCCAATCCGCGGAGAGAGGAGGATGTGGGGGTGGGCTGGGCAGGCGGAGGAAAGCTGGGGTGGGCCGGGTTGTCCCCAAGTGGAATGCCACATTTGAACTCGATTCTGGAAGAGCGGAGCCCGCGGGCACTGTCCCGCATCTCCTCTGCCGCCTGTCATCACGCTCTCAGGGCCACTCTGCCCCTGGGATCTGGCCCACGGCCACACGCCAGCCACAGGCTTGGGCAGGAGCAGCATTCTGCTCACTGTCACCCGCAGCCAGCAGCAGCTGCTTATCTCGGCCAGCCAGCAAGCTCCCATTTCCTGGGAGGCCGGCAGTGGCCTTGTGCCTTCAAAGGGCGTTTCTTCCCAGACGCCAAGAACCTTGCGTGTGAGGTCACGTGTGTCTCTTTGAGGCGTGTGAGACCAGCAGAGGTCTATAACCCTCCTGCTCGCTGATACTGTGTTCCTGAACCGTGGAGCCGACTGACTGGGTTCAAAACCCAGCTCTACATTGTGCCCGAGGGCAGGTGTTTGGCCTCTCCTTGCCCTAGGTGGGGGTGGTGGTTAGTAGCTAGGAGGGTACTGCTCCACCTTCCTCACTGGGTTGTGTTGTGGACCAAATAACATTTACAGTGTGTGAAGTGCTTGGAAGTACCTCGTTCATCACGGTCCTTGTTAGCTCGGTCATTGTTCGCTCCCCTAGGGCAGGGACTGTGTCTCTCCCTCCCTCTGCTGCCAGTGCCTCGGTCCCTCCATGGACCAGGGCAAGTACTCTGCAAATGAGTTGACTTGTCCTGCGCAAGCTTTTATCATCCAGAGGCTCGCTAGGTACTTCCCCCAGACTTCTAACTTTTCAAGTTCCCCCTTTGTTCAAACCCTCCTCCTGCTCCTTCTTGCCTGGGAGCTGCACGGTGGCCCAGAAGCAGCCTGAACCTTGCTCCACCCCTTGGCAAGTCCCTGGAGCAGTTCAGAGATAACCCAGAGGTCCCAGGTTCTCACCATTGCCAAGGCCACGCCTGGCCGACCTGCTGAGCTCTCTCCGGGGTCTCTGGGCCTGGTGGCAGCACTGTTCACAAACCGAGTCTTGCGTGGCCTCACATGGACCCTGTGCCTCCTCCCAGCGTCTCTCCTACTTGGAGCCCATGCCAGGCCTTCCAGCTGATGTGGGGGTGGGGGGCGGGGGGCAAACCATGTGGGTCCGTCAAGTCCCGTCCCCTTTCTCTTTCCCCTGCTGTGAGGATGGGGCTTCCTCATCCTCACTCAGCCTCCCCCACAAAAAGCCCCCAAGCTTATCCTTGCACATGAGTAGATCCCAGGGGCATGGCCAGTTCATGGTTCTACAGAAAGCCAAACTCAGGGGTCCAGTTTGGATTCAACTAGTTCAGTCTTCTGCCCCAGGAAGGCCATTTCTGCTCAGTCTTAACTACCTACCTCCAGCTGTATTTCCAAAGTCCTCTTTCAACCCCGCCTCTGTGTTAAGAGCCAGTTTCCCTTCCTTCTCTTTTCAGTTAAACTCTGTACATTTTTTAAGTTTTTCTTTTAATTCCAGTGAGCTAACATACAGTGTTATATTCGTTTCCGGTGTACAATATGGTGATTCTATAATTCCATACATCACCCAGTGCTCATCATGGCAAGTGCAGTCCGTCATCCCCAATTTGTAAATGCTTTCAGTTTTGAGATAATTATAGATACACATGCAGTTTTGGGAAATAATACAGAAAGACCCTATGCACCCATTACCCAGTTACCCTTGTGGTAACATCTTTTTTTTTTTTTTTTTAAGATTTTATTTATTTATTTGAGACCGAGAGAATGAGACAGAGAGCACATGAGAGGGGGGAGGGTCAGAGGCAGAAGCAGGCTCCCTGCCGAGCAGGAAGCCCGATGCGGGACTCGATCCTGGGACTCCAGGATCATGACCTGAGCCAAAGGCAGTCGCTTAACCCTTGTGGTAACATCTTAACAAAACTCTGGTCCAAGGTCACAGCCAGGGCACCCACACTGACTGACACAGTCAAGATAGAGCACCACAGAGCTCCCTCATGGTGCCCTTTTATAGCTGTAACCACTTCCCTCCCGCCCCCACGCCTTCCTTAGCTCCTGACAGTACTGATCTGTGCTTCTGTCTTTACAATTTTGTCATTGCTAGAATTTTATATAAATGGGGTCATGCAGCCTGTAATCTTTGGAGACTGGCTTTTTTCACTCAATACCCCTGACATTCATCCAAGTTGTGTGTAGTACTCCAAGCACAGAAAGGTGTGGAATCTCCTGAGGACGGTCAGTAAGTAGGATAGCGCAGGAAGGGGATCCTGGGCTTATGCATTGAGAGCTTTTTCCTACCCAGCGATCCCAGAAATGCTGTAGTAGAGTTAATCTTCACAAAGGTGCAAAACAAGATGGGAAAGCTGTGTGACCATATTGAAAGGCACCCCCGGTCCCCCCACAGCTGCCACTGGCTTCTCCTGAACATGTTCACCTCTGATGCACCCATATGCACGTATACATACTTACACACATTTCTGGTTGAATGGTGGCAGGCCAATCAAACTAACAAAAGCCCACAAATGAGCACAGAATTTTGTAATAATGAGCGTGACCAAAATGGAAATAATAGGGCACATGAGGAATGAGGGAAGGAAAGAGTTCCATGGCCCAGAGATTCCTAGCCTTCTTAGGCTGCTCCCCCTAAAGTAAGAATGGCCAATATGTGACGCATGTGTTGACCCTTCCCCATCCTACACACATGGCAGACATCACTAATCAAACACAACATTCTTTTCTCTCAGAAAACAAGCTTGACTTCAGTCTTCTCACAGTGCTCTAGGCAGTCAATACCAATCTATTGGCTTCGGCTCATGGGTTGAGGATTGTTTGCTGTCTACAGCTTAAGCGCGTTCTTTGGGTCAAGATGCTGGAAACCTGGTACAGTCACCATCTTTGTCAAGCTCCCTCTTGTGCTGGGCTGTTTATCACAAAGCTTCTTAGGCAGACTTGGTCATTCAAGTAAACAGTAAGCACTAACTGTATACAGGGCAATGGATTAGAGCACAACTCCATATACTCTTTTTATTCTAGTTTACTTTATAGCCACTTCCTTTTAAAAAAAAGATTGATTTATTTGAGAGAGGGGGAGAGTGTGAGCAGGGGGAGGGGCAGAGGGCGAATCTCAAGCAGACTCCCTGCTAAGCCTGAGCCCAATGTGGGGCCGGATCCCACAACCCTGAGATCATGACCTGAGCTGAAACCAAGAATTGGATGCTCAACTGACTGAGCGACCCAGGCTCCCCTATAACCACTTCCTTTTCTTTGGAAAGAGTATTAAATAAACATGATAACAAATTCAAACAATACAAGAAGGTGTATGTGAAAAATGGGTCCCCATTCCCACCCGTTTCCCAGTTCCCCTCAACCACTCTTGCCAATTTCTTGTTTTCCTCTCTAGAGGTAGTCTGTGTACCAGCATGTGTGTGTGTCCACCTTGATTTTACACAGATGTTAGTAGACTTTGCATACTCTTGTCCCTTGTTTGTATCACTCATGTCTTGAACAGCATTTCCCATCAGCCCATACAGAGCTGCCTCTTTCTTTTTAACCACTGCAGAGTACTGCACTGACAAATGTGCCATCATCTATCTAACTAGTTTTTTGTTTGGGTTTTTATGTTTGTGCCTCTTAACAGACATTTAGATTATTTTCGGCCTTTTGCAGTCGTGCATGGTTTCCTGTTGTGTGTGGCCTTATTGTGACTTTGCTAGTGTATCTACAATTGCTGGGTTAAAGAGCATGCATACTTAGAATTGGGATGGTTTTGCCAAACTGTCCTTCAAAAAGGACACTCCCATCAGCATGACAAGAGGATCCCGTGTTTTAGTTAGGACGGAACAGGCCATGCTGCAGTTACAGACCCCCAAATCTCAGTAGCTTCGCCCAACAAAGGCTTATTTTGCCCTTGCACCACCTCTGACGCATGTGGGGGGGCTCTCCTGTCAGCAGCTCGGGATCTGGACTGAGCCAGCCGGAACCTGTGGTCTCCAGTGCGGCCACAACGAGAGAAGAGAGGGCCTGAGGAACATGTGGGATCATCTGGAGGACCAGGCCTCAAAACGGCTCACGTCACTTCCACCCACATCTCCCTGACCCGCACCCGGTCATATGCCTCCACAGGCTGGGGAAGGCGGAGGGCGTGCGGGCACTTGATGAGCACCGAGTGTTTGCCAGCCTGCCAGTCGTTTCTCCCTAACGTTACCTGCACAGTAGATCACAGAAGATGTTGTCTTTCAATCTGATGGGCATCATGTTATCATTTCGATTTACCCTTATACGCTTTCCTTAGGCAACTGGCCTCAACCTACTTCTGCTACATTCACACTCAAGACACACTCCAGGGGCACCTGGGTGGCTCAGTTGTTAAGCGTCTGCCTTCAGCTCAGGTCATGATCCCAGGGTCCTGGGATCGAGCCCTGCATCGGGCTCCCTGCTCAGCGGGAAGCCTGCTTCTCCCTCTCCCACTCCCCCTACTTGTGTTCCCTCTCTCACTGTCTCTCTCGGTCAAATAAAAAAATCTTTAAAAAAAAAAAAAAAGACACACTCCAGGGGCTTGCCCAGATTTTCCCAGAGCCCAAAAAACATTTTGTGGGGAAGCCCTGAGACTTTTTTTTAAGTTTTGGCTCTTATTCATAAAAATATATAAAGGCATGTGAGTAATAATATAAAATTAGCCGTGTAAAGATCTTTGCCAGCTGTGGTATGGAATGGATTGGCAGAAGTTCTGTGCAATTTCCTAAGCTCTCCGTAACTCCACCTCCACTCTCATTCAGGAAAACACATGCCACATGGGGGAGGGGGGCTATAAGAACCTTGCATCAGTTGCAGTTGTTTTCAAAACACAGTTTTGGAGGGAGGGGTCTCAATGTTTGATGCCTTCACTGTTCTTAGTAACCTTCGCCATGAATTATAATCTGCAGTGTTTTGTTCAGTAAAGGGCCTCATGGGCTAAATGAAAGGCTTGGAGGATGGGCGTACAAAGCACATGTGCTTGAATGGAGGGTTTATGTAAGAGTTGGGGCTGGCATTGCAGGGTGAGGTCAGACTGTAGAATGTCAGACTAAGAGGTGGCGAGGAATTTCATTCGGTAGCCAGTAAGGATCCTGTAAAGTTGGGAGGGCAAATCAGTTTTATCTCACAGGACAAGGCTAATGGATTGGTGCTGCAATGAGGTTTATGAGGCTACATCCCAGTCTCAGCTGAAGAGAGGACATTGACTGATTAGTGATGTCTGCTCCGGGCACAGGACTGCTGAGTGGTGGTGGTATGCGCCATGTATTTGCCAGCCCTGTAATGAAGCTTCTTAAGTGGGCTAAGCTATGAGAGTCAGAGTGATAAGGGGGGCAGGGCCATCACTAACCTGGGAGACAGGAGACCCACGTAGTAGTTGGAGTTTTGTCTCCATCCACTGGGATGCCTTGGTCTCTCGGAGCCTGAATTTCTATAGATAAAAAATGAGGAAGGGTCGGTAAGAAAATTTCCAAGTGCTGACATTCTGCAGTGTTAGGACAAGAGCCATGTTTTTTGTTTTTTGTTTTTTAAAGATTTTATTTATTTATTCATGAGAGACAGAGACAGAGACAGAGGCAGAGGGAGAAGGAGCCTGATGCCGGACTCGATCCCAGGACCCTGGGATCATGACCTGAGCTGAAGGCAGACGCTCAACCGACTGAGCCACCCAGGCGTCCCAAGAGCCATGTTTTTTCAGGGCCCACGGGGTGGTATACAGTCCACATTTCTTTTGGACGTCCTGGACACCAGCTTCCACTTCGGGCCCTGACTGGGCAAAGCCCAGAGTTGGGGTCAGCTTCGACCTGGCCGAGGGCCCCAGGTTCAGTGTGAGAGGTGCTGGAAGTGCCTTCGCTGACAGGAAGGCCTGGGACTATTCTCTGGGGCCCTGTATTTCATGCACCTGTTGGCTCTGGGATTTACACAGGATGTTTTGCTCATAGGACTGAGCCAGCCCTGATAAAGTGACTCTCAAATGGGGGTAGAGAGTGTGTTCCCCCGCATTCCCACAGAGCAAAACAGGGCTGAGGGGCAGCCTGGGTCTGTCCCAGGCGGAGCTGATGCCCTGAGAGTCTGTGGCAGCCCCGTCCTCACCAGGCTGGCCCTCAGCCCTGTGGTCCACCTCGTGGCGGTGGCCCACAGCTTCTCACAAGCTCTTGGATGTCCATTGCCGCTCAGGTGAGACACACCTTTACCTTTGGCTGCTTCTCCAATGTCTCTGTCTTGGCTGAGGCTGGGCACATGCCCATAAGGAGGTCCTAGAGGGGTTTGTTCTTGGGAGAGGAAGCTGGAGTGCTGGAATGTGAGCAAGCTTGAGGAATAAGGACGGCCCCGAGCTGCGCAGGGGACCATCAGCCAGATACTCATTCACTTCCTCACTCTTCTTCCTTCACTCACTGGTTTGTCCAACAGCCCCTAGGCATTTACTCTTCTATCAGACACTGAGCTTCCCACAGAGCCCCCCATCCGGACTCTTGCCCTCTCTCAGCTCCTCTTCTCGTCCTGGCTCTTCCTCTGATGGAACAGCGGTGGGAGCAGGGCCTACTCCCGCTGAGGCCCAGCCCCCACTGTGCTCTGGGCCCCAGCAAGTGAGGGGAGTGGAGTTTTGCTGCCTGATGCAATGTCTGGCAGGGCCTGTCCCTTATCAGAGCTCCATTCCCAGCAGACTCTGGGACCCCACCTTCCCTTAGGGGAGGCAGGGGCAGGCTGGGAGGCCTCCAAGTAGAAAACTGTTGTCTAGTGAGGGCCCCCTCGCGGGGCGGGAGGGAGGCCTGGCTAGAAAGGCCCCCGAGGGGAGAGGAAGGTAGAGAGGCCGGTGCCTAGAGTTGGGGCCTTAGCCCAGCCCACTTTCTTTTCAGTATTCCCTCACTCAGATTTGTCTGGGATACCCTTGGTGGTTTCCTGCCCTCCCATCATTAGCACATCGCTGTAGAGGCTTGAACTGAAAGCCCCAGGGCTTCGTTTCTTCATCCTCAAAATGACATCCCAGATTGTTAGTGATAATTCAAGAGACTGATGTATGTAGGGGCGCCCAGGTGGTTCAGTCGTTAAGTGTCTGCCTTCAGCTCGGGTCGTGGTCCTGGGGTCCTGGGATCGAGCCCCACATCAGACTCCCCACTGCTTCTCCCTCTCCCTCTGCTGCTCCCCCTCCTTGTGCTTGCTCTCTCTGTCAATAAGTAAAATCTTTTAAAAGAGAGAGAGAGAGACTGATGTATGTGAAGCCCCAAGTGTGAAGTTTTGCCCATAGGACGCACTCGTAGTATTTGCCTGTAGTACACCCTGGGGCGTATACTCAGAGCGCACACACCCATAGGGCACAATCATAGCACAGACATGGCTCGTCTAGGGAACAAGCGCTTTTTCTTCTTCATATATCCCATCAACTTAGAATCTGAGTGAGCACCTCCCGCTGGGCCGGATGCTTTGGTAAAGGATCCATTTATTCCACAAGTCTTCTGGAGTACCTGCTCTGTGCCTGGGACACACAGAGTAGGGCTCAGGGATTCTGGGCACAGAGTACAGAGGTGGAACAGACGGACGAAGCTCTCCTCTCATGGAACCTACACAGCAGTGGCTGAATTAGGCAAGAAACCAGTACATTTCCATCCAGGAAGGAAATAAAGCAGGATGCTAAGAATGGAAGTGATGGGGGAAGGGAGATGGTCAGCGTGAGGCTGATGGTCAGGGCAGGGCTCCAGGGGGGGGGCTCCAGAGCTGAGCACTGGGGATGACTGGGCCACGGGGAGCTGTCCCACCCCTGCTACATCCCGGCAGAGCTGGGCTGGCATGCTTCTGGCCTTCTTCCCCATTGGCCCTAGTGCCCTGGAAATGGGACCTTGGCTGGCATCACCCCTTTTCCTTTGGCTGTCACATCACTTGCTGGATGGCAGGGGAGAAAATGTATCGAGTACTCCCCTGGGAGGCAGCATCTGCCAAGAGAAGGAAACGATGTTTCATTCTTCCCATGAGCTAAGCAAGGGTGCATCCTGGGTTTTGGGAGGGAGTAGCACAAAGGTTTGACTAGTGTTGACAGATGTCACAGACCCAGTTCTTACAGAGGGCCTCTGCCGGGAGCTTTGCCAGGTGACCCCCATCCTTACCCCATCTTCCTCCCTGGTGACCCTGTGACCTCCTGGCCCCTGTGGCCCTCTCCCACCTCCTGGGTCTGAGGACCTCCCACATTCCCCTTGGGACCTCTAAACCTCCCTCACCTGCCTGCCCAGCATCTGCTGGGCTTCCAGAGCTGAAGCGAAGGGCAGCCTGCTGGGACAGGGAGAAGGCGCCGCCAGCCTGCCTTGTGTTTCATGTCAGAGTTTTCACCATCGCTTCTTCCTTTTAGGGCAGTGCTGGGAAGGTTCTTAGGAACCCTGTATTATTCAGGGGGGGGAGGGGACTGGGATGGCAACTCAAAAATACAAACAATGCTTGCAAGGGAGGGGAGGAGAAGGTGCAGGAGCTCATCATCAAGGCAGCCGAACTTATAATCTTACTAAAGACTCAGAAGGGAGAGGACAGTGTGGGCAACTCCCCCCACCCACCCCTGCCTTTTCACCTCTCTTGTAGTTAATGAACACTTACCATGTCCTAGATATTATTCCTCACAGCGACCTTATGTGCAGGTTATTCATCCTACAGGTAAAGAAACTGAGGCCCAGAGAAGTTAAGTCACTCCTACAAGGTTACACAGCATGGTAGACATGCAGAAAGGACTAGAACCCAGGACTCCTGGTCCCAGCTCCTTCTGCTTCCCTCGCATCATCAGACACAGGCAACTCTCAGCCAAGAGACAAGAGGGCAGAAAGTCAGGATTTCAATCCCTTTTGCTCTGCAGACTCAGCTTTGAATCTCACCCTTCCAGAGAGACAGACGGCCTCACACTCCACAGGGTGTGAGGAGCATGGCTCTGCCCATCATTCTGCAAACTCACGCTGACAGCCTGCCAGGCACTGAGCCAGGCGCCAGCTTTGACAAGTTTGCTCACTCGTGGTTTGTTGGGCAGCTGGTATATGCTGGGTGCCGTTCTAGACGCTAGTCCCTACTTCAGGGGGCTCAGAGTCTGGGAAGGGAAGACAGACAGACCATAAGCTGGAAAGCCCAACCATATATGCTACAGTGGGGGTGACTGGGGAGCACTGAGAGGCTCGAATGACCTGGATCTTGGAGGGAGGATGAGGGCTGCTGCTGGGGGAAACTTGGACAAGTTATTTAACCCCTCAACCTCAGTTTCCTCATCTGTAAAATGGGATAGCTGCCACCTAATGGGACTTCTGTAAGGATCTGATGAGGAAATGCAAATCAAGTGCTTAGCATGGCACCTGGCACAGAGTAGTAAGCACTCAATAAATCTCAGCTACCGGATCATTCCAGTTGGCCCTTCCAACCCGAGTGTCAGCTCCATGAGGGCATGGATCAGCTGTGCTTGCTCACTGTTGTATCCCCAGTGCCTAGACCAGAGGCTGGCACAGAGTCGGTTCTCAGGAAGCAGCTGTTTCATGAGTATGTGGGGAAAGGCCCAGAAGAATTAGGAAGGGGCAGGAATATTCCAGTTGCCCTGGAGCTGGCCCTGCAGGCCTCCTCCCTCTGAGCCCATCCTCAATCACCCACACTCAGGAAGCCTCACCACCCCTCTGCCCTGCACAGCCGGGTCCCACCACTCAGCTGCCAGCTTACACACCTGCCTGCTCGTATTGCAGAGCCCCTGGCCCGCTGCTTTCCCCAGAGGACAGATGTTCTGGCTCTCCCTCTAGCCACTTCCATTTGTGTGATGAAGGTGCAACCCTGGGACCTGCCTTCCTGCCCTCCTACTCCCTCATGTGGACGTCAGCTGCTTCCCGTGGGAAAATCCATCTTTTCCAGAAAGAGAGATGATCCTGGGTGCACTGTACCAGGTCACAAGACTTTTCCACACTTGGAGCGATAGTATCCCATGAATGATGGTCCTTAAGGAGAAGGGATAGACTTTTGGACGGCGGGGCGGGGGAGGGGGTTGTGCTGGAATCTGGGGCCCATGACATGGACAGGTGTGTGTGTGATGGTGCGGATGAATGCAAGAAATGGGCTCCTCAGGCAATGCTGTATTTGCTCAGCTTTTAAAAATGTATACATCTTCCGTTGAGGGTCATCTGTTCCTTTATCCATTCTGTCGTTTGGCAGCCATGCTCACGTGTGTCCTATGTGCCTGGCCCGTGCTAAAGAATAATGAGGGGCCTGGACAAACTCCCTTACTCCACAAAGGGATGATCAGCATTGAACAAATCATTGTAAGTGGGCTCACCTTAGGACAGTCTCAGATGCTAATAGGAGTCTTTCACGGTGGTGGGGCCAGGGGAACCCTAACCTAGCCAGGAGGAGGCTGCTCCAGGAGGCTGAGATGTGAAGGCTGAGGCCATGTGAAGGATTTTGGAAGGACCCAAGTGAAGGATCTAATATATATATTTAGGTTATTCACATCAACACTTACAGATCCATCTCCATCATTTTTGTTTAGGTATTTGTAGTCTTTTGCTATTGCAAACATTTATAGTGCAAGGAACATTCTTTTCCGTGTACTTGCCCTTGAGTTACATGTGAGGTCAAAGGATAAGTTGATGGAAGTGGGATGAATGAATCTAAGGGCTGATTAGCATTTTAAATGACCTGATTTCACCTCATCCATTGGGAGAGTGGGTCTGGGATCTGGCTGCTGAGCAGGGCCACAACCCTCAAAAGTTGGGGGGGAAAACTCTTCATTCCTCACCTCCAGACAAGGGTGTCCTGATGACCGGTCTCTTCACAGGACGAGCGTGTCCCCCACCTGAAGACGACGAGCCAGGTCCTGAGTGATGCTCCTGAGCTGAGGGCCCATGGCCCCACCCTTCCCCATGGAGAAAGGACTCGCTTTACCCCAGGACTGCCGGGACTTTCTGCACAGCCTGAGGATGAGGAGCAAATATGCCCTTTTCCTGGCTTTTGTGGTGGTGGTTTTTGTCTTCATTGAAAAGGAAAATAAAATCATATCAAGGTGAGGGATGCAAGCGCAAAAGTCTTCCTTATCAGGGAGGGGTGGGTGGGGCAGAGAGGTAGCTATAGGGCTCTTTGTGGACGTACAAAGGCAGTCCTTCAACCAGTAATCATGAGGCCCCTCCTGTGCCCGGGGAAGTGGTCCAGCCCACGCCCCCAGGAATGCACAGGGGTGACACTTGGGCTCTGGACTCAGGTAGCCTGGGCTGGAATCTTGATTCCGGTCCTTTGTAGCTGTGACAGCTTGGACAAATTCACTTCTCTGTGTCCCAAGTTCCTCTTCTGTAAAATACGGCTAACAATGGGGCTTTCCTTATAGATTAAATTAGGAAATGTAAAACATTTAGCTCAGTGCCTGGCATGCAGTTGGTATCAAGTACTTGCTGACCATGGCTATTACTATTAATTTATTTCTTGGCTAGGATGATGCCTCACATTAACAGCACATCTCTGCTATACCAGCCTGAAGCCATGGGTGAGGGTGAGCCCATGGAAAGGCAGGGTCCTGGTACACGTACCCTGGTGGGCAGGGCTTCCATGTGCAGCTGTCCAGGTTGTATACTGCTAAATTCCAGGGGCGTGCACTCACCTCAGCTACACTGGGAATGCTGCCCCCTGAAATTGGCAATGTACCATTGTGTGCAGTGGCTCTTCTGCTGAGCCTGCTAGACACACAAAGTTTTTAGACATGCTCTCCCAGCGCAACACCCTACAAGGAAGCAGCCACCATGGATAGATTAGGAATTGGGCTGTGTGGCAGGCACTGTGTCACTGCCCCACCTGGGTTCCTCAGCATGGACTGTTCCAGGTCATGCCCACAGGGTTCTACTACAAGCCCCTGCAGGGTCTCCACCAGAGAGCTTTCTCTCGACGTGCACACCGGCAAGCTAGGAATCCAGGGAGTAAATGCCTCTGGGAGCAGCCCTCAGCCAGGGCCAGCTGGAGCTTTCCTGTCCCCTGGGCGAGAGCATCCTCCAGGGTGTTCTACACTGTCTCCCAGGATGCCCCAGGGGGGTTGGTTTGCCCATAGGGACACCCTGCTCACCCTTTATAGACCTCTTTTTCTCCCCACCTCGTTTCCTACCTCTCTGCCAGTTCTTCCTGTGATCATGTCCCAAATAAACTACTTAACACTCAGATCCTTGCCTCGAAGTCAGCTTCTGGGGAAAGCCAGCTAAGACAGGCTCTGGGTGATCGGCCCGGGGAGGCTGCTTAGGGGTGCACAAGGGATGGAGTCCCCAGTCACTCACTGATTCCGACTTCCCTTTGTCCTCCTAGGGTGTCAGACAAGCTGAAGCAGATCCCGCAGCCCCTGG
The DNA here is from genome assembly GCF_011800145.1 of Mirounga leonina. Lineage (NCBI taxonomy): Eukaryota > Metazoa > Chordata > Mammalia > Carnivora > Phocidae > Mirounga > Mirounga leonina. The sequence continues at coordinate 630,495 of NW_023270265.1, forward strand.
TAGACGCCAACGGCACCGACCCAGCCCTGTTCTTGGCCGACAACGCGTCCCTCTTGTCCCTGAGTGAGCTCGATTCGGCCTTCACCCAGCTGCAGGGCCGCCTGCGAAACCTCAGTCTGCAGCTGGGTGTCGAGGCAGCAGGGGAGGCCGGGGCGGCGGCGGAGGCCGGGGTCGGGGAGGAGGCGCCACCGTCACCCCGCGGGGCCCCGCCGCCGCGGCGCCACGTGCTCCTCATGGCCACCACCCGCACCGGCTCCTCGTTCGTGGGCGAGTTCTTCAACCAGCAGGGCAACATCTTCTACCTCTTCGAGCCGCTGTGGCACATCGAGCGCACGGTGGCCTTCGAGTCGGGAGGCGCCAGCGCCGCCGGCTCGGCCCTGGTCTACCGCGACGTGCTCAAGCAGCTGTTCCTGTGCGACCTGTACGTGCTGGAGCACTTCATCAGCCCCCTGCCCGAGGACCACCTGACCCAGTTCATGTTCCGCCGCGGCTCCAGCCGCTCGCTGTGCGAGGAGCCCGTGTGCACGCCCTTGGTCAAGAAGGGCTTCGAGAAGTATCACTGCAAGAACCGCCGCTGCGGGCCGCTCAACGTGACGCTGGCCGCCGAGGCCTGCCGCCGCAAGGAGCACATGGCCCTCAAGGCCGTGCGCATCCGGCAGCTGGAGTTCCTGCAGCCGCTGGCCGAGGACCCCCGGCTGGACCTGCGCGTCATCCAGCTGGTGCGGGACCCGCGGGCCGTGCTGGCCTCGCGCATGGTGGCCTTCGCCGGCAAGTACGAGGGCTGGAAGAAGTGGCTGGCCGAGGGGCAGGCGCGGCTGGGGGAGGAGGAGGTGCAGCGGCTGCGGGGCAACTGCGAGAGCATCCGGCTGTCGGCCGAGCTGGGCCTGCGGCAGCCCGCCTGGCTGCGCGGCCGCTACATGCTGGTGCGCTACGAGGACGTGGCGCGCTGGCCGCTGCGCAAGGCGCGCGAGATGTACCGCTTCGCCGGCATCCCCCTGACGGCGCAGGTGGAGGACTGGATCCAGAGGAACACGCAGGCGGCCCAGGACGGCAGCGGCATCTACTCCACGCAGAAGAACTCCTCGGAGCAGTTCGAGAAGTGGCGCTTCAGCATGCCCTTCAAGCTGGCGCAGGTGGTGCAGGCCGCCTGCGGCCCCGCCATGCAGCTCTTCGGCTACCGGCTGGCCCGGGACGCCGCCGCCCTCACCAACCGCTCCGTCAGCCTGCTGGAGGAGCGCGGAACCTTCTGGGTCACGTAGGCGGCCCCGGGCCCGCGCGCACCCCGCCTTGTGAAAGGCCCACCCTTGCCATTCCGCCGGGCCGCGCGATGCTGCCTCCCGCGGAGGGCGGGCGGCCTGGGGCAGTAGCCCTAGGGGCCCCGGCCAGCTAGCTCCCCGCCGCCGCAGCCTGGGGCCTGGGGTCTGTCACCCAGAGCCGGACAGCGTCTGTCCCGCGAGGGCCGCCAGGCCCGGACCTCAGGGGCTGCGGTCTCCTGAGCAGGCCCACGCAGGCCCAGAACTATCAACAAGCCTCTCTCTCTCTCTCTCTCTCTCTCTCTCTCTCTCTCACACACACACACACACACACACACGAAACACCCATAAATGCCTGCAGACCCTGTGGGCCAGAGTCCCAGTGTTGAACCAGAAGGGGCTGTGGGCCCGGACCAGTCACAGCCGACCACCTGCTGTACTCAGCGGTCATCTTTCAGTTTCTGGATTTCTATGCAATCCAGTGTGGAATCCGCATGGATCCCTGGGGAGGGACTGGAATAGCCCAGAATGTCAGAGGATGGCATTTGGGGCTTTTCAACCAAGAATGATTCAGTATTTTCATAAGTGGAGGAGCCGTGCTGGTGACTGATGAAATCAGCCCTGCACAGAACCATAGAACACCCGTATGTGTGTGAGGACAAGGCCTCTGTATACCACACACAGACCCAAACAATGTAGAAACCCAAATCCACACACGCATACACAGGCAAGCTTCCCTGTTGCTTTATGCCCACGGGATTTAACTATCGCACACCTCAAGAGGAGACTTTCATTACATTTTTAGAATTATTTGAGGTTGGGGAAGGAAACACGGTCACGGACCATGACCCCGTTCCCGACCAGGTTTGGGACTGAACGGTAGACACAGAAGGGCCGAGTCTGCGGCCCCTGTCCGCCTTGGTTTCTCCTGGCTACCTCCTCTGGCCTATTCGCATCCTCCCTGCTGGCAGGCAGGATGTTTTGAAATGGTGTGGCCAACCCTCACATGACACAGCCCAAATGCCCCGTCCCAGCTGGGCTGGCTCCCTGAGACATGTCCCTGTGTGAAGGCTGCCTCGGGCCTGACTGGAGGCAAAAGGCAGCTGACAAGTCCTGCCATTTTCAGCCAGGCCTCCTGTGGGGCAGGGCCCAGAAGAGAGTGCGGAGTGCTCTTGGGGGAGAAGTCACATCAAGATACCCCCCTCCCCTGAGAAGACAGGGGACAGAGGTTGGTCACCATGGTTACATGGTTAGTGTCTGGGAATTCCAACTTTTAGGGCTCTGGGAAGAATGTTGCTCCACTTGGGATAGGCTGGGTGTTTTGTTTGGGTTTTTAAGAAAAAAAAAAGGTTATAGTTTGGTATCTTGTTTTGTGGCTATGTTTTTTATTTCCTTTCTGCAGGAGTGCAGCTCAGAAGCAATCTGGGCTTGAGGGGGCTGGGAGGACCAGCAAGGAGCACTCTGGCTCCTGCCGTTGGGAGAGGAGGAGGAGGATGGATCAGAGCCTAGGCGGCCACATGGCAGTCTGCAGTGCCCCACGGGCTTTGCTGTGTGTCCAGAAGCAACATAAATTAGTAGCTCTCGCCCTCTCCCCAAGACGAGGCCAGATTTGAACATCTCTTCCAGGTCCGAATGCATTTCCTGGGGGGTCAGGGGCCTATGGCCAAGCAGCAAATGTCCCCAAACTGGGGAGCAGAACTCAGTTCCCCTCAGAACTTGAAGAGCTGCACGACGAGTTCACAGGGCTGTTTCTGATTTCCTGGACAACTTCTCTGTCAGATCTGTCCTGTTGTCAAACCCAGAGGGCTGAGTTTCGGTTTGAGTAATACGGACACAAGGGAAATAGAGGATCTGAGTCCAGCTGGTGCTGCCATGGGGAGTGTGTCCTGGCCAGAAGTTGCTGTTTGAGACGGTGAGGACCGTAGCCATTTTGTGGGGTCTGTTCTGATCACTGCATTGGAGCTGCTGGGTCTCCATCACCATGGACTACAAGCCATTCAAGGTGGTCTCCAGTCTTGGCTTTCCGGTCCCAGAATAAGTTGTGCAGGGAGCTGGATCGAATTTGGGGTCCAAAGGGACACCAGCCCTGAAAACTTGACCCCGGGGCAGAGCGAAACCAGGATGTTTCTGGCGAGCACAGAAGTGCTGGCTTTCCCTCCCCAGCCCCCTTGCTCCCTGCACTGTGTCCCACCTGTGGTTGGTGGGGGGCTGGGGCAGGGACAAAGGCAGGCACCTCCCTCTGGGGCTCTTCTTGGGGCCCCCCTGGTGCGGATAGCAGACTTCTTCCTTCCTTCCTGTGCCTCTGGGGCCAAGGTCTCCACCCCTGCGCTCTGAGGACAGTGCCGAAAATGGACCTTTGGGATTTCTCAGGACGTTGACAATTTGTACACTGCAAGTTGACTTAATTTATTGATTTTGTGACAAAGAGACCTTAAATACCTTATTATTTGCAGGGACTCAAAGCTGTACCCAAATCAAGAAAGACGAAACAGTAATAGAAACCGTTGACTCGTGCCATACACACAAGGACACTCGAAGATGATGATTCAGAATACAAGAGAAGAGTAAACCCCAAGGGCGGCAGGTTGCATGGGCCCCGGGGTGTTATTTAAGGAGGTACCTTGGTTTTTTTCTTGTAGCTTGGAAGATGTGACATTGAAGGCCCTTTCTGCTGTATTTATTCCCTTTGCCCTGGTGTCTGAAACAGGACACAACTCGAGAGCACTCAGCAGCGCTCTGGGAACCCTCAGGGTTTGGGGAAGGACAGGGTGGGGGCAACTACTGACTTTACACCCTGGGGGACCTGGCTGAGGGTATGCATGTGGGGGTTTCAGCAGGCAGCTGGGCCGAGGAAGGTGGTCCATCTGGGGCGAGTGCTGCCCTTCCATCGAGGCCAACCCCGGGCTTCTCTGCTCTTGCTGGCTCTAATGGGAGCCTCCCTGCCTCCGCCACCCCCCACCCACCCACCCACCCCCGCCTGCAGAGCATCCACCTGCCTACAGGCAGAGGGAGCTGTTGAGGCCTTGCCTCTGGGGCTGCCAGCTTGGCCCCATTCAGCAATGAGTGTTTACTCATTTTCTTTTTCTTGAAGACCTCTTTAGCCTGGCCTATATAAATAGTTCAGAACATTCCAGGCCTTAGTGAGACGGGGCAGTGTCTAACACCCACAGGCTGTCACTGTGGCCACCTTTTCTGGCTTCTCCTCTGGCCTTGTTTGTAAACCTTGGAGGGGCTAAGGGCACCGGGTTGGGGGCGGGGGTCTTTGGGAACAGTTGGTGCGGACCAGGGTCCCTGAGTCCCCACAGAGAGAAAAACATAAGCAGATTTGCAGCTCTGTGGCACTCCCCCTCTACCCCACGCCACCCTCCTGCCCCACCGCTGCAGGTTATCACCAAGTTCTTACTAAGGTTGAGGACATGAACAAAATCTAGCCTTTGGTCCCTTTATGTGATACATACACTTGAAAATAAATAACTAAATGAATAGGAAAAAAGTGTTTAATGAAGATTTACTCCCTGCCAGTACCCTCAGCCAGGGGCTGGTCTAACGGGGCAGCTGCTGACAGGACCCCTGAGAGCAGAGGGCCCACCCAACCCATTACAATGGCATCTTTCCCCACCACCTCTGTCCTCTCTGATGATGGAGCAAGGTCCAGCAGGAAGTCAGGGGATTCCCTGTTCCAATAGATGGGCACTTGGCCTGGAGAGGTAAGCATCAGATAGTTTGGACCTGATCCCAGAGGTCTCTTCCAGCCCTGGTGGTCCTTTCCCACATTAGGGCCTATTTTAATTGACTCTAGGGCCTGCCCCTTACTAGGCCTTGGATTATGAAGGATGGGAGCAGAAGAGCAGATGGCCGCGTCCCTGAGGCAGTCCCTTGCTCCCATCCCCGAGGCTGAAAGCAAAGGCAGGTCCTGAAGGGATTGATTCTGGGTCAGGAAGAGAAGGGGCAGGGCATGGGGAAATGCATCTGCAGAAGCCAAGTAGGTCTTGCCGATCTGCACAAAGTGGAAGGAGCATCCCAAGGGTCCCAGGTTGGTGGGTTTGCTAGTGGAGACTGCCAGGACATGGTCCAGCTGGATGAGAGGCAGAAGCTTCCTGATTGCAACCACAGTGCCTCTCAGCTGCCCACAGTTTCAGGAATAGTGGGAGCTGCCCTTTACCTCAGAAGGTTGAAGCAGAATTGGCAAATTCAGATGCCGTAAGAGCTTGGAGATCCTTTGGTCCCGTGTCCTCTGTCATTCCATGACTGTGCCTGGGGGACGAATGAGTTGTGTGTTTCCAAGGATATGGACGCAGTGCCATCCCCATGGGCCCAGCTCATTATGTAGACCAGGTATTTTATTTGGGAAAATACGCTGCTTCCTCTGCCATTGGGCTTGAACTGGGCACCCCAGAAGTCTCCATCTCGTCTGTATGTTCTAGGCCAAGTTTGCCTGGCTCCCCTGCTCCCTCCTGGATCCCACAGACTCTGTCTTTTTGCCAAGATCCCGGCCCTGTGTCATGTTTCATGGCCACGTGGTATGGGGCACTCCCTTCATGGTCATGTGTGTACATATGTGTCCACACGTGTGTATGTGTAGCACGCAACTCATTCTGCTCAGCCGCCTTGCCCCAGCCCCCTTGCCATTAAACGTCCCAGATGTCCTTGCCATGGCTGCCATGTGCCGTCTCCTGGAAATGCAGGGGCCACCGCCGGTCACGGTCTGCTTTGTGGAACAGAATGTGAACCATCACTTGATGGCTTACTTGACTTATTTAATTAAAAATGAAAACACGCAGTGAGCAAAATCTGAAGTGTGTCTCTGCCTTTCTTTTTGCATTTGTTCTCGGCAGCAACCAAAAATTAACAAGAACAAAAATGAGCAGCAGTAGGAAAGGGGTGACTTCTGGCACGAAGCAGGGCAGAGGAAAGCTCCTGAGAAGTGAAAGACACATGGAGGGGTGGCTACGTGCAGGGGGTGTGATCGTTGTTTATGTTACCAGGATGGCAGAGCTGGTGGGAACCGTGCTTGGAGTCGGCTGCAAGAATGCGGTCTGACACATCAATACCCAGGTGTTCTAGGGCAGGGACAGGAGCATTGGCTAGAGGTCAGGGGACCAGGGGACAGGTCCCAGCTTTGCCGCTGTCTGGCCCTGTGACCTCGGACAAGTCACTTCTCTTATCAGAGCCCGAGGTTCCTTGAGAATGAAACATGTAATCAGTGGTTCCAAAGTCAGCTGAAAAAGCAGGCAGTGCCTCTCACACAGAGCACCTGTATATTTTCTGCTTCACGTGTTGAAATGGCACCTAAGATTTCCTTGGGCGTTCAACAAAATCTCAAAAACCGCATGAGGAGATTGCTAAAGGCCCTTTCGGCTAAGAAATTTAATGGAGTCCTTTCAAATTGTTATTATACGGCTCTATCAGTCCTCATAACTATAGTGCGAATTCGATTTTGGCCCTTTTGTCTCCAAACAGCCACCTTGGAGGCAGTAGGCGTTTCCCCAGGGAGAAGAGAGAAGGTTCGTTTTGGAACAGAAGACAGAGCTGGTAAAGCTCTGTGGCTTTGGGGGCCCAGGTGAGACGAGGACAGTAGCAAGCTTGAAGAAGCAGAGAAGGGCTGAGGACTGGTGAGCAGTTGGGTACCTGGAGTGAGGGGGTGACAACAGAGGGAGGCATGATAGGAAGGAATGGGACCCCTCCCCCAAAACTCAGACCTATACCTCTGCCTAGGCTGGGCCTTGGGAACTCAAACCATTTTCCTCCCAACCCCTAAAAACTCAACCGTGTGCATTATCCCAACCTGAGTACTCTGCCGCCCCCCCCCCCCCCCCCCAGTCAGGTGCCACTGCTGTCTCCACTCTCCTGGGGACTGGATATATTTAGTTTAATTTCTGGGCTATGTTTCCTACCACAAATGACCTCCTGGAGGAACAAATTGCCATAATCATAGAGCAGAGAAGTCGGGAAACCTTCCCACCCACTTACCCCCTCAGTCACCAGCCCAGGCTGGAGCCATCTTTCCTCTCTGCTCGCAGACCTTTTGGGACTCCTGAACCTTCCTCCATTATACCCCAAGTTACCCAACCCTGGGAAGGAGCCAAATACTCCCCAGGGTCTCTGAGGGAGTGACAGTCCGCTGGATCCATCTGGGAAGCAGTTTGACCACCAGCAGGGGCCGGGGACCTGTGTCCTTTGCTCACGGCAGGCCCGGCACTGTGGTCTGCATCAGTGTGTCCCCAAGTGTGGCTGGAGGAACTGTGGTCACCTAACCGCTCTTAGGAAGTTATGGCGCACGTTAGTATATTAAAGGCTCTGAGAAGGTCTGCTTTTCTTTGCCCCAGCTTACCAGAATTCACTCAGAACCATTTTTATGGGTAAAATTCTTTCATCATGAAAAGTGGTTTTTTTGCCAAACAACATTTTCAAGACTCTGGCATTCTACAGGTCCCTTTGTAGCTATCAGAAACCTGCAAATATAAGCATATGGGACTAAAAGCCATGATAAGCAGAAAAGAAGGTTGTGGGTGAAGGGGGTGGGGAGAAGTTCAGGAGGGAGCTTCGGGGCCCCATCCCACCTTCATGCCATTCTCAAGGGGCTGCAGGCTAGGAGCAAGAGTTGACCCTTCGAGATTGTAGCAGCCTTAGGGGCGCTGGGGGTCAAAGTTCATACCCCAAGGCATCCATGCTGCTGTTGTAAAACCTCCTGGTCACCTGATACCCTGGGTCCTTGGCTTCCTTAACTCAGCCCACACCTGCAGAGCCTCTGCGGCATTACCCAAAAGGTACGGTAACCCCCACAGAGAGCGGGGACCCTGGGGAACCAGGCCAGGCATAAACACCACAGGACACTATTGATCTGAGCTTGGAGGTAACTCTTAAAGGAGCCATTTCTGGAAGAGCCGGGCAAAGGTTACCAACAGTAAACAGGCTCCCTGGAGATGTAATCCTCTCGTAGCTAGTAAACCCCTCGCTAAACGCTGCTGTGCGGTTTATTGAAAGAACAAGCAAGTAGTAAAGGCTCAGCGGGAGAGGCTTGCCCAGGAAAATCAGACCATGAGAAAGAAGGGGGGGCGGAAGGGGGGTGGGGGAAGTGACAACAAGGAGGGGGCATCCTCATGAGATGCAGGGGAGGAAGACAGCCAAGGTGCTAAAAGAGGACACCCACGAGGATAGCCACGGCTGCAATGTCCAAGCACTCAGGGCCCAGGGTGCGCGTGGCCCCGCACACCCCCGGCCATGGATCGAATCTACCCTGTGGATGTGGGGCCCACACAGTGTCTGGTTTCGTCTTTAGCAATTGGCATTAGAGGCCGACACTTAAAAGATAAGGGGTTTTATATGAAAACCAGCTTTCCACTTCCTCTAGAACATCAGGTGTCTTGGTTTGAGTAACACCTGGGGTTGATGCTGAGACGAGGGTTAGAGAGCAAAGGGTTTATTTTTGTCATTGCACACGACTGAATTTTTAAGGGTTGGGAGGAAAATGGTTTGAGTTCCCAAGGCCCAGCCTGGGCAGAGGTACAGGTTTGAGTTTTGGGGGAGGGGTCCCATTCCTTCCTATCATGCCTCCTTCTGTTGTCACCCTCCCCTAGAGAGCAGGGGAGGAGGGAAGCGAGACAGCTAGTGAAGGGTGCACTGGTAAGCCAGCTGCCCCCTTGGGCAACTGGAGCAGAAGCCCTCCGGGAAACGGTATAAAGCCCGTGCCTTAGAATTACTCTACCTGAGGGGGAAGATGAGGGACCCTGGAGTATTCCTACATCAATCCTTGTCGGATTTTGGCTGAAGGCTGCTTTAGGGGAATATTAATTCCCCAGCACAGTCTTGCTGGCAGAACAGCATTCCAGAATTCTGGAACAAGCCTTCAGGCCCAGAGATGCAGGCAGTTGGAAGTTTCCGGAGCTCAGCGTAAGTATGCAGAGCAAGGTGTAAGGAGGGGAGGGGTCTGACAGCACCGGCTCCTGGGTGGTGTGGGGCTCTCATTCCCGCAGGGACAATGCGCTACAGCTAGGGGAAGGCAGCAGTCGCTCCAAGGGGAGAAGAGCCGGGTCCCACGTTCCCCTGGGCTCTTCAACACTGAGGCACCATTTACCACAGCACTGATATTTTACCTCTGACTGAGACATCTCTGTGAATCCTCATCTGTCCATGAGGGCTACTGCTGTGACTCCATTCATTATAATAGCTCCCCAGGACCCAGAGGCCTTTGCGTTTTCAACCTCCAGCTTGAAGTCCTGGTGGCATGCTGGGGTCTGAGTAGGCTTTCCCAGCAAGGCCTACCCCAAGGTCCTTAACACTTAAATCTGAGGAATAAGCTGGTTAGTCCGGAAATCGTGGGCTCCGCCTCTGTCTGCCTCATCAGAACATTGAACTTAACTGCCCCGTCTACACCCACCTGGGTTTCTCCTGCCCACCCCGCCCCCAGAGCTGCTGTTACCTACTCGAGCAGGGGGCCAGAATGAGCAGTGAGAAAGAAGGTGATTTTGCCCACCTAGAGGCTGGATGGGGCCAGCCTGTGTCCAGTCCATACCAGAGCTGTCCTCCCTGGAAAGTGCATAGCGGGTGATGCTCACCTGTGGGGTACACAGGACCCCTGGGCGTGCTCTTGCAATGATCGGCGTGGCAATCCCCAGTGCCTGCATTCAAATGCCACCCCGTTCTCTCTCACCCAGGAAAGCTCAACAGAGGGCCCCAGGGGGCAGCAGGTGCTAGGGCCTGGAAGACAAAGAGGACTGGGAGCCCTTGTGGCCCGAGAAAGAGCTTGCTTCTGGGGAAACAGGAAGCTGGAGAGCAGAGCTGGGCCTGAATGCTCAGAAGTCTCTAAGCCACACTAGGAAGGAGCTGGACTTGATCCTTCGAGCTAGGGAGCCACTGAAAGGCAGAGTGAAGCAGAGTGGCCTGCTGTGATCACTGGACCCCATTTCACAGATGAGAAGAGTGAGGCCCAGACAGCTGACACGACTAGCAAGTGTTAGGATGTGAATCCACGTCTCCCATCCTCATAGGCCCTTCTGTCCCATCCTTTGCCTCAAGTCTCCCACTTCGATCTGGTGAGAGCCCTCAGGTCATGGAGATGCCAAGGAGGCACAAGCGCAGAAGCGAAGGCTTCCCTTCGGGCTCATACACGACAAGCCCGACCCCTCTTCTAAGTGCCCACTTTGCGAAGTCTGCCCCTGAGTCTGCTCTTCTCCAGGCTTGAATAACATCAATGTGTCCTAGCTGTGTGACCTTGGACCAGTGAATTGTCCTCTCTGCGCCTTAGGTTGCTCTCGTGTAAAATGGGGACAATATCAACATGAAGGACAGGGATATGTGCTGTGTGCCTGGTTCATGATGAGCCCTTAATAAACAGGTACTGCTTTACTTGAGGTCTTTGCCCCATGCTCGTCCTCCTCTGGACGCCCCTCAGTTAATCAGTGAATTGACAAATATTTTGAAGGCTGGAAGGGAGGCCCAAATAGAACTTATAATGGGACCCAGGGCCAAAGAGAATGGGTCCCTCAGCACCTGCCCCAGGCAGTCAGGCTGCCCTTTGTCCTAAATCCTGAAAAGCAGAGCTGAGCTTCAGGGACAGACCCGAGATGCCCCATGGAGTTCCTCCAGAGTTTGGCTAAGTGAACAGGAGCTAATCCTGTTTCCCCTTGTAAGTTTCCATTAATTCCCCTTCTTTACCATTCTCTTTTCCCCTGGCTTGATGGTGATTTCTCTAAGCAGCGTCCCTTCCGGGAGAACATGCCCTCTGCCTTTCGTCTGTATGAGTGGAGAGACTGACGCTGGGGGACCAAGATCTGGGCTGAGGTCAATTCATTCAAAACACTGCCTGATGGGTGCTGCTCTCCACCACCCTGGCCCCAAACAGAGACATGTTCACACTTGGCTTGGAGCGCACTGCTTTCTTGACACATGTCCCGCTTGGCTGGGGAGCAGAGGAACAGTTGAGAAGACATGTGTCAGGACTTGCCCATGGAAGCAGGAATCCAAGGAACCCAATACAGGACCATGCTCCTGACATTTACTTCCAGATGTCAGTGCCCGCTCCTCGTTCTCCTTCACGGGTGATTAAGCCTCAGGGAAAGGCTTGAGCATTCACCTTGGCTCCCTGTGCCTGACACAGCACAAGTGGTAGTTGCATGAATGAATGAATGAATGAATGAATGAATGAATGGTGTACTATTAGGGACACTTAGTACATGTGTAATATGCAGCTGTCACCACTCTCTAGCTCCAGAACGTTTTCATCACCCCAGAAGGAAGCCCCATATTCCCTGGCAATCACCGATCGGCTTTCTGTCTCTAGGATTTGCCTCTTCTGGACATTTCATGTAAATGAAACCACACAATATGACACCTTCTGTGTCTGGCTTCTTTCGCATGTTTCCGAGGTTCACCCAGGTAGAATGTATCAGAACTTCATTCCTTTTTAAGGCTAAATACTATTGCATTGTATGGATGGACCCCGGTTTGTTTACCCATTCATCCGTTGATGGCCCCTCCGGTCCTTCCTATCTGTTGGCAACAGTTTTGTTTACTAAACATTTCCTGCACACCTACCGTGACCCAGGCCCTGTGCTGGGCACTTGCTCACGATTTCTTCTTGAACCCTCAGAACTGCTCTCAGCTGGGTGGAAATTATCTCCCCATTCCACAGATGAAGGAACTGAGGCTCAGCACTGTTTAGGGAACTTGCTGAGATAGAAAGTAACAGAAATAGTTGAGCCCAACAAACGTTGGCCGTGTGCCCACCATGTGCCAGACCCCATGCAGAGCTGCAGGGGAGAGGATTGCAAGCACAGTCCCCGTCTGCGCGGGGACAGACATCCCATGTCAGACTTTTCAGGGCAGGCTCAGCATTACTCATTTTTATACTTTCCAATACCCAATACAAGAAATTCATTGACGATTCTGATGCGGCTTACTCTGTAACCATCTGTACCTAAAAATTCGCAATCGGGGAAAAATAAAACCCACCATCAATACCCCGTGTCTGTGTCAGTCCCTCCCTGCCTATGACGGATGGGAATGTCCAGATGGAAGTGGCTGAGGCCTCGCTGGCTCAAGTATAACTCACCAGTTTCTTTCCGCCCTTGACAGTGCTAAGTTGCTCAGTCTGCATCTGCAGCAATAGCTCCCCAAGGGAGCTTTATAGGTCTCCTCATGAGGTCCAGGACCGCCCCTGCCGTGCACTTTATTTCAGACACAGGAGCAGAGGGACCAGACCCCAGGCTTGTGGTGGCTCAATGATTTCTCAGCATTGTCCCTAGAGAGCCCTATGGTCATGTGGCTGTGGGAACAGTGTGGAGTCCTGAGGACATGAGCAGGAGAGGGCTCATGCAGGGCCCTGCCAACACTTTAGTCACTCCCGGGCAGGATCCAGCAGAGAGGCATAAAGAGGTAGGACCTGGAGGGCTCAGAGCCCATCCCCTTGTGTCTTTTCTCAGACGCTGCAGGAGGTTCCGTGCCTGTCCTGGGAGCTGCCCACAGCGTCCTGGAGGTGCCATGTGTGACCTCTTGGGGCATACACTGAAGTGAGATTTAAGTGAGATCAGGCATTTTTTCCCCAAATAGCTGTGCCAGACCGTCGTGGGGACATCTCTGAGCTCCAAGATTTTGGCACCCTCGTCCCTCTCCTTGGTGACAGGACAAATAAAAGGCACTTATTCATTGGCCTGGTGGTCTGGGATCTTGGGCATCCCTGCAGATGTTGTCTGCCTCTGCGAACAGTGCTCCTGGGATCCTGACCCAGACAAGAGAGAGGCAGTGGGACCAGAGACTCTCTTTAGAACTTGGCTTTCGATGACAGTGGCGTGGAGCTAAGGCAGGGAAACATCACGCTCCTGGAGGAAAGGTCACCTGTTGCCCTCAAGACATGCACCCATAATGAACATAGGAATAAAGCTCAAACTCAGCAGAGAGCCAAGAAATGTGAACCAAAACAACAAAGACCTCTTAAATTGGCAACCAAGTTTTTAAAATAGTAAACACCCCTGCTGGCGAAGGTGTGGAGAAACATCCTTTCATCTTATGGGAGAACCAGGGTGGAAAGTTTTGTGGTATGTATCAAACACTAACATTTTTTTCATATATTTTCACCCAGCAAACCCAGTACGGGAGTTTATCCTAAGGAAATAACTATGGCCGATGCTAAGATTTAATGTTGATGAACTTGAATGTTGCTTATAATAGTGAAAAAGCAGAAAACCACTTAAGTGTTGAGTAATAGAGAACTGGGCACATAAATTGTGGTTACACATATGATGGGATTCTCTGAAGCCATTAAAATGATCATACAGAAGACTTTTTTAATGACAAAGACGTTTAGGAAAATTACATGACAAAAGTAATCTATAAAACAACAAGTACCATATGACTCGATTTATAGAAAATATTCTCTACTGTGAATACATTTGCAAAGAGAAATGATTGGAAACACATAAGCCAAACTGTTGACAGTAAATTACTTATCTGAGTCTCCAACAATTTCTTTAACAAACATGTATTCCTTGCATCTGTCACTTGGCTTATTTAAGAGTGTAGCCTGTGGGGTCAGGCTGCCTGAGTTCAAATCCTAACTTTTTTTTTTAAGATCTATTTATTTATTTTAGGGCGCCTGGGTGGCTCAGTTGGTTAAGCAACTGCCTTCAGCTCAGGTCATGATCCTGGAGTCCTAGGATCGAGTCCCACATTGGGCTCCCTGCTCAGTGGGGAGTCTGCTTCTCCCTCTGACCCTCTCCCCTCTCATGTTCTCTCTCACTCTCTCTCTCTCTCAAATAAATAAATAAAATCTTAAAAAAAATCTATTTATTTATTTTAGAGAGAGAGTGAACAGGGGGAGGGGCAGAGGGAGAGGGAGAGAGAATCTCAAGCAGACTCCCCGTTGAGCAAGGAGCTGACTCGGGACTTGATCCCATGACCCTGAGACCATGACTTGAGCCGAAATCTAGAGTCAGACGCTTAACCGACTGAGCCACCCATGCACCCCATCAAATCCCAGTTCTACCTCTGGGTCACAGAGACATCTCTGAGTTTCCATATTCAAGTACAGATGGGAATAATAATAGTCATGCCAAAGCACCTGCTGAGGGGGTGTTGGGAAGCTCTAAGTGAGATGGTATGTGTGAAGTCCCTAGTACAACGTCTTGCAGTGATTTAGCATCACCATCACTGTGATTACCATGACTAATTATTGTTAATAATTATCAATATAACTCTTGCAATTAGGAAGGAGCAAAGCCTGAGTGTTGGCCGGCTTCCTCTGCCCACCTAGCCAGAAAGCCACCCCCGCCAGCTCATCCCCACCCCCTAAGGCTGGCTGTTGCTCTCTGACCTCCCATTAGGCCTTCCGCTCATACTCGCCAGGACTCCAGTGTTCCGTCCTCCTTGCCCCTGGCCACAGAGAGGGCTTGGAAGAAACAGCCCAACAAACATTGCTCTGCTAGTCCCAGAGTGAGACGCGGAAGCTTACAAAAATGCATAAGCAAATGTTTAATTTGGGAGGAGAAAAGGAGCAAGAAAGGAGAGTTTTCAGTAAGGCCTAGGAAGAGACTGTCATCCATCGCTGGAGCCTCCTTGTTTGTCCTGCTTGTTTCTTCACTCCATCCTGACCACATCATTTGCTGTGAAGCATCTGGCTCCAATATGCGGCTGATTTTAATAAATCCAAGACATCTCCCTTAGCCCAGCAGACTGGAAGAAGCCACAGAGAAACCCCACCGTGTTGCCAGCAGGAGCCCTGAAAGGCAGAGATGGATAGGAATGAGGAGGATGGTTAATAGCCTTAGTGAGGACCAGGATGCATCTGGAGGGAGGCATACCCACGTGACCCATGTATTTAGAAATCAGGAGGGACAGGCCAGAGAGAGACATGCACACTGGGGCCGACAGTGGCCTCTGGCAAGCATCCACCTGCCCTTGGTTTCTATCCTCTTCTGTGGCCCCTCACGAGGCAGCAGCTGGCGCATATGGTCACAGATTTCTCCAGACATGAGAGAAGAATAGGATCATGGGACATCTGTAGTTGTTTCCCTACACACACACACACACACACACACACACACACACACACACCCCTTTCCTTCCAAACGGGGTAGGCAAAAAGGTTATGGGGTTTTCCAGCCAGATTCCATCTTCCAGTTGGCTTAACCCGGAAGGATGCTGCAGTGTTCCGCGTTTAACCTGGAAGGACGCGGGTGCTCATTCTGTTGGGCCAGGACAAAGCAGAGTACCTGTCGTTGCTGGGTACAGCATCAGGAAGGGTGAACAGAAGCATTAGGTTGAAAATGAGAGAAAGTGCATTTAAAAAGCTGTGATTCCTAGAAATTCCCGCTCCACCCACTTCCCACAACTATTCTATTACTCCAAAATGAGAAATTAATTCCTCCAGGATTGGGATTGTGAAGGATGTGCCAAAACCCAAGAAAAAGGCCTTATGTTCACAGGGCGTGAAGTTGGCTCAATGGAGCTCATGCAGAAGCAGCTAACGGAACCTGCGCTTGACTTCTTTGCGTATCAGTAAAGTCTCAAAATACTGTTGGTCAAGGATGTCCTGAACAGGTTTGGGGCCTGTTAGTAATAGGACGATTGGGCAGGAATATTAATTGTGACAGTAAGTTTTGCCTTGTTTGCCCTCATGTGTGTAGAAGATGTTCAAAGAATGGGCAGGTCACATTCCCTTCCCCGTCTGGGATGAGTAGAGACCAGATGCTTTCATCCTGAACTCTGGGGCTCAGCAGGGAAGAGATAAGCCACTGTTGGAAGAAGCCACTCAAATCAACACTCACCCTTTTACTACTTTTTAACAACAAGAAAAATAGAGCTTCCTAAACTAACCCAGTGGTTTTCAACGCCGGACACACATTAAAATCACCCAATGGTTCTCGGGGCGGCTGGGTGGCTCAGTCAGTTAAGTGTCTGACTCTTAATTTCACCTCAGCTCATGATCTCAAGGTTGTGAGATGGAGCCCTGCGTCAGGCTCCACCCTGGGCATGGAGCCCGCTTAAGATTCTCTCTCCTCTTCCCTCCCCCACTTTCTCTCTCTCTCTCTTAAAAAAAAAAAAAAATCACCCACTTGTTCTCAAACTTTCCTATGCATCAGAATCTCCTGGAGGACCTGCTAAAACACAGATTTCTGGTCCCAACCTCAGAGTTTCTGACTCAGTGGGTCAGGGTGTGTCGACCGAAAAAAAAAAAAAAGCCAACCTTAAAATAGGTTAGTAATGCCTTATTTGTGGTCTTACTGAGGTTCTATGTGCTTGCAAGCAATTCTCCAGGTGTCATTGTGCATCACAAGGTATAATTTGTTCAGGTGTAAAAATTAAGTTTTACTGATTTCCATATAGTCACATAGATTTTCCATATATATCTTAATACGTTATGTTTCTATCATACCTGATTGTTAAAACATGTTGCCTGCATGCCTCTGCAAAACTGGTTTTCTGGCTCTTCTTGGCCTGGCTTCTCCTTGAGGTCACCTGAGATGGTCACAGAAGGCTGACATCAGTCGCCTGTCTTAATACACTGCAGTTTTAGTGCACAGGTAGGGCCTGAGAAGGGCTGCTAGTCCCTGGGCCACACTTTGAGAACACCTGCCCTCCCCCTTTCCTCGGAGACTGACGCAACTGGTCTGGAGCGGGGTCTGGACACGCGTTATTTAAAAGCGCCCGGAGTGGGGCACCTGGCCGGCTCAGTTGGTAGAGCATGCAACTCCTGATCTCAGGGTTGAGAGTTCGAGCCCCACATTGGGTATAGAATTTACTTAAAAATAAATAAATAAATAATAATAAAAGTGCCCAGAGGATCCCAAGAGAACCTCCTTCACCTCCAGGGCCAATTAAGGTGAGATGTACTACAAGAGCACATTATAAAAATAAGTACAAACATCCAGTTGTCAGTTGAGGACTAATGACAATCCAGCGGTTCTCAATCATGGCCTTATCTCACTCCTGTTCCTTTTTTACATTAAAGAGAAATCTTGCCATCTTTCTCTGACTTGGCCCTTCTGCAGCTTCCCAGAGGCTATTTCTGCCTTGTCTCTGATTTGCTCCAGATTCTGGCTGAGGGCTGGCATCAGCGCTTGGTCAAAATCTTCGCTCTCAGTTTGCAGGTTCCTTGGTGTCTTCATGCTCTCCCCCTTTGCTTCGTTCCAAGAGAAACGTTCCTCTCTTTGCATCTGGTGCAGAGATCCCCTTCCGATAAGGAAAGCTGACTTGCCTTGATCGGTGGAAGAGCCTAGGTTTCGTGAGCCCACATCCTCGGCCTGGGAGGCCCAGCTCTGGGAAAGCAGCAGCTGAGCATGCAGCTGACAGTCTGATCCTTGGTCTGCAAGGGCATAAATCCCTATCTGAGGCCAGGCAGGAGGGGAGCTGTGGGCCTCCAGCCCCCGCTGTGGGAAGATTTACAAAACAAAGAGCAGATGCTTTGAACAATGACTTCACTGAAGAATGGAGCCCGGTAATCCTCACATCAGGAAGGGAAGGGTCAGTGGATGCTGGCCTATTCCTGCTCTAGGAGCCTCAAATAGACACAGCCAGGCCAGCAGATTGACCCAGACAGCCCCGAGGAACAGAGGGAGGAGAATGAACACACTCCGCTTCCCCTGGGCTAAGCTCTTACAAGGAGTATCTTATTTAATCTTACAACTATCCCCACGGAAGATGCTGTCATTGCTCCTATTTCGAAGATGAGGAAACAGAGGCTCAGAGATGTCAAGCATCTGCCTAAAGCCACACAGCTAGTGTGCTGGCTAACATTTATTGAGTCATTACTGTATGCCGGGCACTGCTTTACACAGTTGTCTTACACATATTGACCTATTCAATCCCCTCGGCAATCCTAAAGGTGGGCGGCACAGGCTAGGTTGTGCTGTGGCAGTCCCCAGAGTCTCAGGGACTGACACAACACAGATTTACTTCCCACTTACACAAAGCCTGCTATGAGTCCATGTGACTCACCAGGACAACTTTCCTTCACTCGGTGACCAAGCAGGCCAGGCAGTCTTGATCTTGTGGCTTGGCCAACTGAATAGGAGTCCACCTTGGTGCTGAGGCAGAGGAAAAGAGGGTTGGAGGGTCACGTGCTGGCCTTGCTGTGCTTTGCCCCAGAAGTGACTCATGTCACTTCAGCCCACAAGCCATTGGCAAGTGCTAGGCACGTGGCACCTACCAGTTTGCAGGGGGCTTGGAAATGCAGGGGAACACATACAATGTGTGGCGACCATCTCTATCGCTGCCACAGGGAGGTATTATCATTATCATTATTATTATTATTCCCATTTTACTGACAAGAAAAGTAAGACGAAGAGATGAGGTCACTTGCTGTATTAGTTTGCTGGGTCTGCCACAACAAAGCCTCACTGACTGGAAGCCTCACATGACTGAAGCTTATTGTCCCACGGTTTTGGAGGCCAGAAGCCTGAGGTCAAGGTGTCGGCAGGGCTGGTTCCTTCTGCAGGCTGTGAGGGAGAATCTGTCCCCTGCCTCTCTCCTCGTTTCTGGCGGTTTGCTGGCATCCTTGGTGTTCTTTGGCTTATAGAATTATCACCCCACTCTCTGCCTTCATCTTCACACGGCCTTCTTCCTGTATGTGTCTGCCTCCAAATGTCTCCTGTTTATAAAGACACCAGTCCATATTGCATTACAGGCCCACCTTACTCCAGTATTCATTCATTTCATCTGCAACAACCCAACTTCCAGATAAGATCTCATTCTGATAATCTGGAAGTTAGGAATTCAACATGTGAATTTTCGGGGACACGATTCAACCCATACTCCTTGCTCAAGGTCACATGTGGCCAATAAGTAAAATCGCATGAATCCCCGTCTGCCTCATTTAACTCTCCATCCAAGGTAATAATGACTTCCTTTGAGGTGGAAGGCTGTAAAACATCTGGAGCCATGTTGGTGATGAGAATGAATCATGTTATTCTTGTCGGTCCCCAGAGGCAGGGATCAGACCTCATAAAACCACTCTTACACTCGTCCTGACTCTATAAACACGAAATCCATTTAAACTCTTCAACAGGGATGTTGAAAACCTCCAAGAAATTAAAATTCCTCTCCCTTCTTACTCCCTCCACACAAATGAGGTGTGGTGTTCTCCTTAGAACAAACAGCTGTGGGGCTCTTTTACCGCCCCACCCACAGGCCTGGTCTAGAAGGTGTCCTCTGCCTTTCCCATCTTTACCAACCGGGATGGTGATGTGGCCCCGACAGAACGCTTGGGCATCGCAGCCTACCTAATTCACATACCTTCTTGCGCTCTCTCCCGGGTTCCGACGCATTATTCCTCCCAGCCCCACAGCACACAGACCCTATCTTTACTTTTTTAAGTCTCCATCTTTGCCCATAGCCGTCGCCAGGGGAGTCTCCTGTTGGATTGATGAAGGATTCACCTTAGCCCAGATGGGAAGAAAACAATCCAAAGGTTCTAGAGTTTGGGTGTCCATAGTCACATGTGTCATTTAATAACGGGGCCCTTAGAGCCCCCTCCCCCCTTGCCTCTCTGAATCTCAGTTTTACCATATATAAAATGCAGGCAGTGAGGGTGGCGTGAGGGCTTCTGGTCAAGTTAGTTTTACATTCATGTTTTGAGGCCCCATGGTTCCAGAAATATAGTAATAATAAGCAAAATAGATTTGTAAGATTAAAAAGCTCCCCTTCCCCCCAAAAGACAAAGTCACGGTCAAAAACATGATAAACCTTTTTGTGGCGCATAAATGAAAACCTCAAGCTGTGAGAGAGGCAGAGGCCAGCAAAGCTGGTGAGAAGCTGCCTTTTGGGGACAGCATGCCGCAGGACACAGGTATGGGTTCCCCACCAAGACTCACAGCTGGTCCCCCTCTGCTCAGGAACCCGCATCTGATCTCCCCAATATGAATGCAGAGCAGACCCCCCAAGATGCCCAGGTCCATTCCAGACTGTGGGCTCTGAGAACAAAGTGAGACAGGCACGGGGAACAGGAGAGAGAAAGACAGAAAACAAAAACAGGAACCAACTTCCCACTTGCCACTGGACCTCGAAACTAACATTCCAAATCGGAGAAATTTAATGCTAAGAAAACGGACAGACTCAACAATAAGAAGTAAACTCATTGCAGATGAATTTGAAAAAGTCCTTTAGAAGAAGTAGCTTTAAGCTCCTTGGAGATCAATGCAGGAATCAACTCTTAAAAAAGAATGAGCCATTATGAAGCCTAAGTAGGAAGAAATGAAACAAGAACAGTGAATGTAAAAATATTTATTTGTAAAAAATCAACAAGTAGAATTACATTAAACTAAAAATCTGCACAGCAAGAAAAAAAATCAACAAAATGAAAAGGCAACCTATGAAATGGGAGGCAATATTTGCACACCATATATCGGGTAAAGGGTTAACATTCAAAATATGTAAAGAACTCCTAGAATTCAATAGTAAAAACTCAAACAATCCAATTAAAAAGTGGAGAGAAGTAGTAAATAGACACTTCTCCAAAGAAGACATCCAGATGGCCAACAGGTACAGGAAAAGGCGCTCAATGTCACAGATCAGTCAGTGCTAAGTGAGGTAAGTCTGATAGAGAGAGACAAATCTGTATGATATCACTTATATGTGGAATGTAAACAAGCCAAACTTATAAAAACAGAGAGTAGGATGTAGTTACGGGGCTGGAGGGTGGGAATTGGTGAGTTATTAGTTAAGGGTACAAACTTGCAACCTGTAGATAAATAAGTCCTAGAGATCTAATGAACACCATAGTGATGGTAGTCAATAACACTATATTATAAACTTCAAAGTTGCTAAGAGACTAGATCAGACTTGTTCTCACCACAGAAAAGAAATGATAATTATGTGACGTGATAGAAGTGTGAGTTAACACTACAGTGGTAGGGGTGCCTGGGTGGCTCCGTTGGTTAAGCAGCTGGCTCTTGATCTCAGTGTTGTGAGTTCAAGCCCTGCATTGGGTTCCACACTGAGCATGGAGCCTACTTAAAAAAATAAAAACACTATAGTGGTAATCGTATGCAATATATAAATGTATCACATCAGCACATTGTATACCTTAAGCTTATATGTTATATGTCAATTATATCTCAATAAATTCTTAAAATATCTTTAAAGTAAAAAAATATGTCATCGAACTCAATGGATACACTCCTCTGGGACACAGCTGTTTAGCTCAGAGAAATTCACACTGAACGGAGCAGAGAGATAGGTAACATAAACATCAACTTAATGGCTGCATCATAGTCCATCACATGTGAGTTCAGCAAGTTTGTGGGATATAAGATCAACCTACAAAAATCAATAACATTTCTATATACTAACAATAAACACACAGAAACTGAAATTTAAAAAATCCAATACAATTCACAGTAGCTTTGAGAAAATAAAATATTTAGGTTTTCACTTAACAAAACATATGTAGGATCTTTATTGAAAATTACAAAATCCTGGGGCACCTGGGTAGTTCAGTCGTTAAGTATCTGCCTTCAGCTCAGGTCATGATCCCAGGGTCCTGGGTTCCAGCCCCACATCAGGCTCCCTGCTCATTGGGGAGCCTGCTTCTCCCTCTGCCTCTGCTGTGCCCCCTGCTTGTGCTCTCTCTCTCTCTCTCTGTCAAATAAATAAATAAATAAATAATCTTTCTCTCTTAAAAAAAAGAAAATTATAAAATCCTGATGAAAGAAATAAAAGATCTAAGTAAATGAAGAAACGTACCACGTTCATGAATTGGAAGACTCACATAGTAAAAATGTCAATTCTCCCCAAACTGATCTATAGGTTTACATTTCCTATCAAAATCCCAAATAAGATCTTTATAGACATAGACAAACTTATTCTAAAGTTTATATGCAAAGACAGAGGTCCTAGAATAACTAAAACAATCTTGGCAAAGAAAAATTAAGTGGAAAGAATTACTCTCTCCAATATTAGGTCTTCCTGTATATCTTCAGCAATAAAGACTATATGGTATTGGTGGAGAGAGAGATTCATAGATCAGTGGAACAGAATAGAGGACCCAGAAACAGACCTACACAGATATGTCCAACTGATTTTTTCACAAAGGCATGGAAGCAATTTGATGGAGGAAAGAAACTTTTGAACAAGCAGCGCTGGAGCAATTGGACATCCATATAGGAAAAATACGAACCTCGAACTAAACCTTGCACCTTTTACAAAAATTAACTCAAAATGGATCATAAACTTCAATCTAAAACATCAAACTCTAAAACTCTTAGAAAAACTTCAGGATCTGTAAGTAAGCAAAAAGTTCTTAATCTTGACACCAAAATCATGAGCCATAAAAGGAACAATTGATAAATTGAACCTCATCAAAATGAACTGTATGGACCTCAGTTGGCTCTTGATTTGAACTAACAGTCAACAATTATGAGAGAATGGAGAAATTTGAACACTGGTTTGATATTCGATGATATTAAGACATAGTTAAAAGGATATTCAGGATTTAGTTAAAATTCTAGGTGGGATATTGGTATTATGATTTTTTGAAAAGAGTTCTGATCTTTTCAAGAAACATGATAAAATACTTGCGGATGAAATGATGTAAAGTCTGGGATTTTCTTCTAAATAATTGGGGGAATGGAAGACAGACAAATTGAATGAGATTGGTCATGAGTTGATAATTTTTGAGACTGAGTAATAGGTAGAAGGTTGTTCTGTATATGATTCATATATACATTAGTAATTTTCCATATTAAAAAGCTGAAATATGTTTATTTTTTTAAAAGATTTTATTTATGGGGCGCCTGGGTAGCTCAGTCGTTGGGCGTCTGCCTTCGGCACGGGTCATGATCCCAGCGTCCTGGGATAGAGCCCCGCATTGGGCTCCCTGCTCAGCGGGGAGCCTGCTTCTCCCTCTCCCGTTCCCCCTGCTTGTATTCCCTCTCTCAGTAAATAAATAAATAAATAAATAAATCTAAAATAAATTAAATAAATAAAAATCTTAAAAAAATAAAAATAAAAAAATTTTTAAAAAGCCATTATAAAAATGTTGTGGTAATAACTTTTCTCCCCCACTTTCCTTGTAGCATAATTCCAAAGTTTTTGAGGGACACAGGCCTCCCAGAGATAAAGATTTCTCTTGTCTTTCCTGGAATCTCTTATAGCTAGGAATAGCTATATGGTTAAGCTCTAGCGAATGGAAAGTAAGTGGAAATGTCAGGTGTAAATTCACAGAGCACCTTTTTTGCTTCTTCTTCCTTCGTGATAGCTAAAATGCAGACATGATGGCTAGGGTCAAGCAGCCATATTGGAGCATGAGGTGAAAGCTACTCACTGAGGATAGCAGAGTTGGATAGAAGTAGCCTGAATTCCTGCTAATCACAGAGGTGTCACACTAGCCTAGACAATTTGTCTCTGGACTTTATTATTATTACTATTATTTTAGAGAAGGAGAGGGGGAAGGGGCAGAGGAAGAGGGAGAGAAAGAGGATCTTAAGCTCCATACCCAGTGCAGAGCCCCATGCAGGACTCAACGTAAGGCTTGATCTCACATCCCTGAAATCATGACCTGAGCCAAAATCAAGAGTCTGGCGCTTAACCAACTGAGCCACCCAGGCGCCCCTCCCTGGACTTTATATGGAGTTTAAGTCTAAAACTTCTATCTTGTTGATAGCAGATAATTTTTGTTTCTGTCACTCAAGGTTGAATCTAATGCTAACTGAATCAGAGGTGTCACATCTACTCAACTATTCATGAAGCTGGAACATTCAGATTAACTTTCAAGTTTTTGCTATGCTAAATAGTGTAATGTGAACCTCTTTCTGCAAAAAAGTCCATCTAAATCTGTGTGTGTGTGTGTGTGTGTGCGTGCACACGCTCATATATTTTATTATTTTCCTGGGATAGATTTCTGGTCTTGGAATTTTAGGGTCAAAGCATAATCAACATTTTAATATCCCTCAATACACACTGCCAAGTCACTTTCTGAAATTATATTCCTGCCAGTTGAGTATATGAATGCCCGTTTCATGGTCTCTGCATTTTCTCCAAAGCCCTCAAGCAGGTGAGGTATGGCAGGGAGTTAATGCTTCAAGGTGGTAGGAGATGGTGAAATATGTCTGGATTTTTTTTTAAGGCACTTTATTTATTTATTTATTTTTAAAGATTTTATTTATTTATTTGTCAGGGAGAGAGAGCACAAGCAGGGGGAGCAGCAGAGGGAGAGGGAGAAGCAGGCTCCCCGCTGAACAGGGAGCCCGATGCAAACTCCATCCCAGGACCCTGGGGTCATGACCTCACCTGAAGGCGGATGCTTCACCAACTGAGCCACCCAGGTGTCCCTGGATGTTTTTTATTTGTTTATTGTTTAGGGTAAGAATTTATAAAAGAGGAAAAACTGAGTCAACAGGAGAACATATTTTTTGAGGATAGGGAT
The DNA here is from genome assembly GCF_011800145.1 of Mirounga leonina. Taxonomy (NCBI): domain Eukaryota; kingdom Metazoa; phylum Chordata; class Mammalia; order Carnivora; family Phocidae; genus Mirounga; species Mirounga leonina. The sequence continues at coordinate 655,101 of NW_023270265.1, forward strand.
GAGAGCCAAATAATGATACTAGCCATCATTTATTTAATACCTACTATGTACCAGGTCCTGTTTGGGCCTTGACATAAAACAATCTCACATCAGCTCTGCAACGTAGAGATTTATTATTCCATTTCACAGATGAAGCAACCGAGGCTTGGAGCGCTTGATCAAGGTCTTGCAGCTATTAAGTAGAAGGGCAGGATTTGAACAAAGTCTGTGCCCTGCCTCCTCCAAGGCACCAGAGTGTGGTGGATGAGGCTCTGGTCTCAAGAGCAAGGGAAGGACTGAGGTTCAGAAGCTAATCCCAGTTGTCCTCTGCAAAATATGAGAACCCACCTGAGCACAACCCTGTTCAGGACTGTTCTCCTTGTCCCGCCCACCCCAAAGCACGCTGCGCACCCCCTCTCCCACTCTACCCCCTCCCCTGACTCTCCGGGGGCGAGGAGGGCAGGGGTGAGGGGTTGAGGTGTTGCAGGAACCAAGCGAGTGAGTGGCGTTGAGCAAATTTATCCAGCCTCTCTCAGCCTGGCCTTGTTGCAGGGAGGATTAAGGCGCTGTCCTTGGAGGGGGTTGGGAAGCGCATTTGCATTTGGAAGCTCAGGATACCAGAGGACAGTTATTCAGCACTTAGCAAGTGCCCGGCAGGCACTTCAGCTAACCGGAGATTTTTTGCCTGAAAGGCCAGCAAAGGTGCAGAGAGCTCCCTCTGTCACCAAGGTGTATGGGTCACTGGGGCGACCCCAATTAAGAACATAGTTTTGACCTCCCCTGAGCTGCACCCCAAGTGCACCCCATAGTTCACTGGCTGGGCCACCTGGGCTGGTGACTGTCCCTGTCTTAGCGTCAATGTCCTCATCTGTCATGAGCCTTGGGGCTGCATGGATGCTGTGACAGTTAATGAGATAGTGCGGGCAAAGGACTGGGAAGAGAGCTGGGCACATAGAAAGCCTGAAAAGGGCTGGCTGGCGTGCACAGAGACAACTAGATGACACCCCCGCCCCCAAGTCCCATAGGTCCCCAGGCCAGAGCTCCCGGGCAGGTGGAGTCTCTGAACCCCGAGGGGGGGGACCCCAGTGTGGGGTCCTCATTCCAGGCCCCACCGCCAGCTTTGTCTGGCCCCTGGACACTGTGCCCCATGGTGAGGCACGAGGCTGCTCACCCTGAACGGCCTTGGTGTGACCTGACCCAGAGAGAGGCTGGAGGTGGGGGGCTGGGGGGGGTGGGAAGGCCAGGAACTCAGGCACCTGTCACCCTCAAAGACACAGAAACAACTCTTTGCTGTTTTGATTGAAAAGAAAAAAAAAAATCCTCCTTGTCCAAAGCCACCCACGGAGGGCACCAGCCACAGACCCAGGGCCGGTCACTTCCCTCCTGGGCCCTTGAGAACCTGTACTGAGGAATGACCCTTGCCCCAGCCCTACATCTCCCTTGAGGGCACTTTCCATCCCTCCCTTCCTTCTGCAGTGATAGCCCCCCACCCCCACCCCAGGCTTTCACCGACTGAAAAAACAGCAAAAATAAACCCAAAACTAAAAGCCCAATTGTTATGCTTTTGGCCTTATCCTCTGATCTAGCTTCAGATAATAGTAATATCGTTTATTGTGCTTGCTTGGAAGGACATTTGACTAAATTCAATACTTACAACAACCTCGGGGGTTGGTCATATTATTACCCCCATTTCATGGATGGAAAAGCTTGAGTCACAGAGCAGTTAAGCCACTTGCCCAAGGTGACAGATCAGAGTGAGGATTGTATAAAGTCCTCTCTCCCCCACCCCCAGCAGATCCCTCAGGATTTCTGAGGCTCTCTGTGCTCTCGGTCCTCAGGGACTTGTGCGGCCACTTTCGTGCCCACCCCTTGCGGGGTGTCTCCAATCTCCGGAGTGGGCTCGGGGAGCCTTCCAGCTGGCCACAGGAAGCGGCATTCTGAGGGCAATGCCGTGCCTGACTTAGAAAACCCTGCCCCGCCTTTCAAATACACATGGTGTATATTGTTCTTCTGGGACTATTTCAGCAGTGTAAATAATACTTTTCCTTAAAACAGACACACAAACACACACACACAAAGAAAACCCTGCTCCAGACAGTGAGCCTGAGCATCTGCCGCTGGTTGCCTTCCTGTGTTTACCATCAGGCCTCCATACCCAACAAAGGCTCCTTGTGTGGGTCTGGAGGTGGCAGGTTTTTAAGGACACGGTTAGCCCCAGGGCTGTGCATCCCAGCACTGGGCTTCCTCTCCTGGAGGTGAACGAGTTGCTCTCACAGACCGTGGGGAAACCGCCGCCGTCCCCGCGGCCTCTTCCTCTGCTCGCTGGCCCCGCTCCCCGCCGGCCGCCCAGTTACACCTGACCAACTTGCCACAGACACACACTCGTGCGCACATGCACACTCACACACACACGCCTGCAAATACACACACACACATGCACAGCCTTCCAAAAAGCAGAGGAATCTTTGAAGAGCCTCATGGGATTCCTGCACATCTAGTCATTTGCAAAATTGTAGCGTATGTGGACAGGGCGGGCACAATCACGTAATTTGTGGGGCCCTGTGCAAAAGGGAAATGTAGGACTCTGTTCAAAATGTTTTACGAATTTCATGATGTCGGGGCGCCTGGGTGGCTCGGCCGTTAAGCATCTGCCTTCGGCTCAGGTCATGATCCCAGGGTCCTGGGATCAAGCCCCACATCGGGCTCCCTGCTCGGCGGGAGGCCTGCTTCTCCCTCTCCCACTCCCCCTGCTTGTGTTCCCTCTCTCGCTGTGTCGCTCTCTGTCAAATAAATAAATAAAAGAAATCTTAAAAAAAAAAAAAAAAAGAATTTCATGATGGCAACAGCAAAACGTTCAACCAAGCACAGTTCCTTCTGAACCCAGGCCCCATGTCACTACACACCAGGCCACACACCCAGGAAATGGGCCCTGTGCGCATGGGGGCGGGGGTTGCTTGTTTATACTGCAGGCACTTTTCTGATTAGAAAGTCAGGGCTTTCATCAGAATCTCGAAGGGGTCCATGACTCTGTAACGGTGAAGAACCATTTGGTAGCAGAATGCGAGTTAGGCAGGCCCGGGTTTGAGTCCCAGGTGCCTCATTTACTAGCTGCGGGACCTGGACTGAGTTCCTTACCCTCTCTGGGCCTGTTTCCTCATCTGTAAAAAGAGGAACCTTCACAGGTTCCTGGGTGCACAGGGTTATTGGGAGGCTAGGAGAAAATAGGGATAAAGAGATTAGGATAGAGCCTGGCAGGTTAGCACCCAGGACATAGTTAATCAACTGCTAATTAATTCTATTCTGGTTGTGTTCAATGTCACATCCTTCTGCCGGCCTGACCTTAGCAGGCTGCGCCTTCCTGGGAAATAAATGGTGGTCAGTCATATTATGAACATTGTCCAGCAGTTCTCAAAAGCTAAGTGGGTTGACAACGATAGGTGTCCGGGATGTATTTTTAAGTGAAAAATGTACATCGTAACATAATACATACAGTGTAAATCATTTATGTAAACATAAAGGATATATTCTCTAAACATATTTATGTACAGGGGAAGGTCTAGAAAGATAGATTTCAAATTATTCATAAAGGCTGTCTTTGACGAGGGAGGCAATTGAAGGGGTGGTCAAGAAGGACTTACACTCCACCCTGCTGGAACCCTGGCCCCCCATCCTGCAAGCCTGTTCCCGCGGCCAGCCTTCCCCAGATAGGATGGAATTTTGACTCCCAGGGCCAAAGCCATATGCTGCACTGCTGGAATCCTGGGTGGGAAGTCTGAGTAGCTGGTGAGTAACCAACTTCCCACCATTGTTTCAACCACCGTTTATTAACTCCCCACCAAGCGCCAGGCACAGCCTGCACACACACACCCCCCCCAGCAACCGGGTGGGCATCAGAGCCAGGCAACGGACTGCCAGGAACCGTGGTGGGTCTGAGATTTTACTCTGCGTGCGAGCTAGCAGTCCCCCTGCCAGTTCCATGAATGCTGGCAGAAGACACGAGATTTCCGGGACCAAGACAAAGGACTTATAACTGCAGACAAAACAGGTGACAGGAGCTCTGTGTTCCCGTTGGTTCCCTTTGCACTCTTGTCTCATGGGCCAACTGGGAGGTGAGCCCAGGTGGATGCTGCACCCACAGTGGGGTTGGGTCACAGTGGAGGAACCCTGAGATTAGGAAACCCCCAACCTTAGAAGGGGGCTTCTAGCAAAACCACCCAATCTTTGCCCTGGAGGGAGATGTGGTTTTTATTATCCTGGACAACAAACGAATCTACCCTCTGCCCTAGAGGGAGACACGATGTTTATCTTCCAAAGCTATTTGCTAAAAAATATCCTTGAAAAGATAGTCTAGGACATCTGCCATCACAGGACCCCCAGAAGTTGCAGAGGCCCTCTGGAGAACTGGCTCCCAACATGGACAGATGGGGGAAGAGAGGCTCGGAGAAGGTGAGTCGCTCCCCCAGGGTCACACAGCTAGGAGGTAGCAGAGTGTGGGTTACCCCAGGTAACCTGACTCCAAAGCCCTTGCTTTTTTCCTCCCTGCCTCCAAAAGGGGTTGCTGGTCTAGTCTGGGAACCAAAGAACCAGGGACAATGTTGCTTCAGAGGGAAAATCCACTCTGAGCTCCCAACAACCAGCTCTAGGAGAATTGTGGGAACAGAGGCTGTCTGTGGCTTGGGGACCAAGCGCTGCCCGAAGGTGCCTGACCTGACCCCCCAGGGGATGAGAAAATTCCTCCCATGCTGCCCCTGGGTGATGTCAGAGAGGAGCTGGAAATAAGGAATGAGCTTCTGGAGACAGGATAAATGCTCTTTTCTTTTGCAGAAGGGAAAAAAATGTCATGTAATTACCATTTACTTAAATGTGAAATTTATTTATGGAGCAAAAAGGGTTGGTGTTGGCTTTCAGTGCCCAATCAGGAAATGGCCTGGGCTTGTTTTTGTCTCCTCCAGCACCCTGTCCCCCCATGACCCAGTCTGATTTTCAGAATTGAAGGCTGGTCCTGTTCCTGGTTCTTGGGCCTCCCCTGACCCACCTTCGAGTCTCTGGAACCCGCTCTTCCCTGCCAGGAGAATGGGCAGAGAGAAGCCGTTTGTCGCTGGGTTCCAACATCGCCTATGTTCCTCATCTGTAAAATGGGGACATGTATGCCTGCCCACATCTTCCTCATCCATAAAAAGGAACTAATAGTAATAATTAATAATAGTTTCTGGGGGTACCTGGGTGGTGCAGCCAGTTAGGCATCTGACTCTTGGTTTCAGCTCAGATCATGATTTCGGGGTGGTGAGATCAAGCCCCACATCAGGCTCTGCGCTCAGCACCTGAGACTGCTTGGGTTTCTCTCTCCCTCTGTCCCTCCCACCCTCCACCGTGTGCGTGCACGCGCACGCGCTCTCTCTTTCTCAAGTAAATAAATCTTTAAAAAAAAAAAAATAATCATTTCTAACTTGGTGAGTTTCTACTACGTGCATCTCTGAGGTATTAGGATTCTCATTTACAGATAGGGAACCTGGGGTTCGAGGACATTGGCAAAGCCGGCCACCATCACATAGACCCCCTTGGAGAATGTCTGCCTCCTTGCACATTGCGCCTCCTGAATTCCTCCTGGCCACCAAGGAAGACTCGTGTCCAACATCTGCTCCTTGGAGTTCTGTCTGAAGTTGCATGGAGTTTGTAAAGCGAGGGGCTTGGACAGGGCTGAGGTTGGGGTCTCGTCCTACAGATAGCAGACCCCCTCCCCCAGGAGCTGCTCTGTATGAGGCCCTTTATTTACCTCATTTTAACCTCATGGTGCCCGCGAGGGAACGAGAGCTTTGTGTCCGTTTTACAGCTGGGGACACCGAGGTGTAGAGTCATGCACAGCCGGGCCTCGTGGCTGGTGGGGGTCAGAGATGGCCCTAGGAGACAAGTTCCACTCTAGGCCTGGCTTCTTGTCCCCACATCATAAAGCCTCTGACCCAGCACGTTGTGACTCGGCCTCCGCTTCCCCTCTGCACCAGCAGGACAACACCAGGCTCCTTGTCATCTGAGATTCTTACGGGTTGCTAAGTTCCCTTCAATGGAACTCTGTGCTATTGCTTTGGAAAGGCCCAGAGAGGACCAATGATGTGTTGGGGTCCCAGGGAGCCTCCGAAGGCCAGTGTTCTGTCACCAACCCCTTAGGGCACCGGCCTCCGCAGGGAGCTGGTGGTGGTGGGTAGGCCGAGGCCCTGTTCTCAGGGAAGGGGCTGAGGACCGTGCTCGCCACCCGAGCAAAACCAGCCCCCAGTAGGTCCCCAAAAAGCTCCTATGGCAGACAGGGAAATTACAGGGTGGGGTGGTGGGGGGGAGGTCAGGGCGGGGCTGGAGGGCCGAAGAACAGGGAGGAGCAGGCCTGACACCCACCCTTTCCTGCTTGGGGACAGCTGGAGCTACAGACAAACACGGGCCAGCAAGGTGTGTCTGGGGGACCTCAGGGAGGGCAGGGCCCCCACCCCAGGAAAATTCTACCTGAGCTGAGGCTGGTGGGCAGTGAGATGAGATGCCCCTCGCCCCCTCACCAGGCAGGGTGATGAGCCGTTGTCTCCTCTTTCTAGAACTCTTCCTGCCCCTTACCCTTTGGGTCTTGTGGAGATTCACCTTCCCAGGAAGGCCTCCTCGACCTGCCTATGTAAAGCAGCCCCCGCCCCTCCTGTCTGGGGGTGTTCCTCATGCCCAGTGACTAGAGGTTATCTGCTTTATTTCGGATTCATCGTCCCGAAACACCAACGCGTGAGCCCCATAGAGTCTAGGCCCTGTCTGGTTCTGCTCCAGCTCTGCCCCCCAGCACACAGCTCGGGTTGGCACGCAGCAGGTGCTCGGTCCCTGTTGGGTGGGGCCCGGAATCATCATCAGGGTTCGCTTGCTCATTCAGTGACATAACAGGTAGGTGGGGCCTTGTCCTGTGTTTCCAAAAGGCCGCAGAGAGGCAAAGCACAGTACCTCCAAACTGGGACCCAGGTCTTAAGAGAGCCCAGCTGTGACCAGACACCTCCCCTCCAGAGGCCACCAGGCTGGCCAAGCCGAGCCTACCTTAGCAGCCGCCCCCCATCAATCACATGCAGAGCATGGAGAGAGTCCCCTGTGGGGAAAGCACGCGGTGAGGAGCAGCTATTCCTCTGAACCATGGTAGGAAGGTGGTTCACCGTGGCCCCAGCCCCAGCCAAGTGTTGGGGGACTCTCGGAATCCCACCTGGAGACTGGGGGTTCCTGTGAGGAGGAGGGGCTGCCATCTGGTGACCCAGGAGCCTAGGCAGAGTGCTCGGGAGAGCTTGGCCCGTGTCCCTCTCAGTCTGAGGCGCTGGAGAATAGAGAAGCTGATTCCTGAAGGCAGGTCCTGAAGGATGCGCCCCTTAGAGACAGGGCCAGTGCCACCTGAAAACGCCTTCTTCAGAGATTACTGAGCAAGGTTAGCATCAACAGGGCTGAGTCATGTTACCATGTCCCCTTGATAGGGTGTGATGGGAAGGGCATTTCCTGCTACGGGCTGTCCCCACTCCACGTGGGACGGCCTCCCCGGAGGAGGCATCTGTGAGGCAGGAATTGGGAAGAGAGAAGCCAGTGGCCAATAAAAATTTGAAAAGATGCTCGGCTTCATCAGAGTTCAGAATAATGCAAATTAAAACAACCATGAGATCACTATCTGTTGCCCACAAAAAGAGCAGGATCTAAAACAAAGCCACAGGGCGCCTGGGTGGCTCAGTCGTTAAGCGTCTGCCTTCGGCTCAGGTCATGATCCCAGGGTCCTGGGATAGAGTCCCGCATCGGGCTCCCTGCTTGGCGGGAAGCCTGCTTCTCCCTCTGCCTGCCGCTCCCCCTGCTTGTGCTCTCTCTCTGACAAATAAATAAATAAAATCTTTAAAAAAAAATTTTATAGAAAGCACTCACAAAAAGGACACATAAGAGCGAGTGGGTTTTACAATATTGTTTGAAACCGTGAAACCACCCCCACCCCAGGTGTCCGCGGTAGAGTCCTCCTGAGGCGGATGACGCAGGTGTTACAGACAGCGGATTGTTCCAGCTCTATCTGAAGGCCTGGGGGCCTATTGCTAAATTTAGAAAGCATGTTGCAAAGCTGGGACACTGGGCCCTGGAGGCAGGACAATTCAATGTGCACAACTGTCCCACACATTCCGGATATGTGGCATCCCTGGTCCCTTCGTGATGCACCAAGACTGTTGCCTCCATGTTAATAGAACAAAAAAGCCTTAACATAGTTCCCAATACTCCAAGCTGTGCAATGGGGAGGTCTGGTATGGTTTTGTCTTGTGGGTGTTTTTGTTTTTGTTTTTTAACAAACAATAGCAAGGCCCTCGCTGTGTACATGTAAGGTCCTGGGAGGCGTGGGAGGGCCCCCGGGTTAAGTGTGGGAATTGGGGGTGGGGGGTAGAGAGATCCTTATGTTCTTTTCCCATCTTTGCATGGATTCACCACATAAATGAGCATATCACTCTTGTAATGACCAAAATTACTAAAGAGAGAAATCTTTTAACAGAAGAATGATTTAAAAAGAAGAAGAAGAAGGGAGGAAGGCTCTGGAGACCCACCCCGCCCGGCACCACGTACCAGGCAAGCTGGGAGCAGCACCTGCCGGCCACCCCCCTCCCCGGGGTCGTGCAGCGCTGGCCTCCCCCCTCCAGCCCAGTAGCCACTGCCCGCTCGCCACAAAGGCCCCTTTCTCTGCTGGCTGTTTGTGTTGGTCCCTGCCCGCCCCCGTGGGCAGCCTCCGGCCGGGGCTGGCCCACTGCTGAAGGCTCGCTTTATGGACATGAAGAGCCGCTGGCCTGCGTACCAGGCCCCTGGAAGCCAGCTACGGCCACCCGTCTGCCACATTCCCGTCGCGTCCCCGCAGCCCGCCCCGCCCCGACTCCAGGAGGGAACACACGGCTCCTGTCCTTCCTTGGCTGGTGACATAAATCACCGCTCCGCAGGCTGGGCAGCCGAGGCCAGGTCCCCAGTAGCCTGCGGCACAGGAGTCCCTGACACCCTGCTGGCTGGCAACCACAAGCACGCCTCCCCTCCACTTGGCCCTCTGCACCCTGAGTTAGGCGGGGCTGCACCCCAGGCCAACTCACGGATTTCTCCTTTTGCAGACACTGCGTGTTTACACATGCCCAGCCTTGTCCCAGAGAAGGGATAAAATAGCCCCAAAAATGCCTAAGACACAGCCAGCATAAATTAAGACCGGCAAGACGCTCCTCATTCTTTTGCTGCGGAGATTTTCAGAGTAGTTTAGAACATGAGAAGACACCTACACATCCAGCAAGAGGGGGTTCGTTAAATAAATTATAATATAGCCACACAGCTGAATGTGATGCAGCCATAAAAATTTTAAATCACAGCTATAAAACCTAATCTACTTATAAACAGTTTATTTATTTATAGAACCTAATGCCAAATTCGTAAGTATCTGCCCAATGGTATTTTTTTAGGAAAGGGACTAGAAGTCTCATGAGCTTCTTGAAATGACTGTGGGCCCCAAGAAATGAAGAGTCCCTGTCCTACAGAAGGTATATAATGCCATGACGAGATATTTCTGTTGTATATAGACTGTACGTTAAAGTCCCACTTTTACGTTTGTGTGTAGTATGGGAGGCTCTCCCACAAAAGCCAGTTTCCTTATCCCTGGGTAATAGAGTTGTAACCGATTTTTTTTCTCCTTTGTTTTTTCACCAGCCTGATCTATACACTTGTCAAGGTGAACCACAGCTTTGGCCATCACATTTTCTAACAACCAAAGCAAAACAGCAATGTGGCCAGTTACTAATTGCTAGTGTCCATAGAAGAAAGTTAAGTGAGTGCTTTTGGCCTTATAAAGGGTAGTGAGTTCTCTGGAGAGGTGGGGTGGGTATGGGAGGGATGTTGCTTTATAAAGAGTGTGTGATGTGTTCCCTCCTGCCCCCTGAGGACAGGGTGCAGGTCAGCCCTGACATGGGACTAAGGGTCTGCAGGCACCAGATGGTCTGTCCAGGAAAACGCCCTGCAGCCCTGCTCTGTTGCACCCCATCCCCCCACCCCCACCTCAGGAAGGGAGCCGATTCTTTCCTTCACAGAGCAAGATGGTGAGATGGGGTCAGAAGATCTCCCTGTTCACCTCTCACAGGGAGAGCCAGTGACCCATCCCAAAGAGTCAGGGAAGGCAAACTTTCTGACACAGAATGTGTAGGGGTTGCTGAGATCAGAACGCATGGAAAGCTCTGCCATCCACCCAAGGCTAGGCGGGTCTTACTACCCACCCCGGGGGAGCAGGGGGTGCGCTGCCAAGGGGAGCAGGTATCACTAACAGACAAGAGGCTCCAGCTGTTGATGTTAAACAAATATTTTAACAGTGAGTAGTTCCTGACAGGCACTCTGAGGTTCCCAGCACATCCAGAGGTGGCATCTGGCGGAGAGAGGGAGACAGGCAAGCGGCCAGGTCCCGCTGAGCTTCTCTAGCAGGCAAATGACAATAATGAATAACAACAGCAACAACACAACAGTAACAAAAATAATATGCTATGACAATCGTCACAAAACCAACAACATGGTTGTCTGTTGCTGAGTAACAAATCACCCCAGAACTGGGTGGCCGAAAGCAACAACAACCACTGTGTTATCTGTCATGATTTCTGTGGGCCAGAAAATCAAGGAAGGTTCAGTTGGGTGGTGCTGGCTCAGGCTCTTACGAGGCTGTGGTCAGATGGAGGCCGGTGTTGGAACAGCGTGAGACCGCAGCAGCCCAGAGATGGCCAAGCAGCTCTGGCCATGTGGTCTTGGGCATCTCCACGCCATCTCTTCGAGTGTGATAGCTTGAGCTTCCTAACGGCATGGCGGCCTCAGGATGGTGAGCCTACTTACCTGGCAGCTCAGGGCTTCATGCCCGAGTGTTCTGGCTAGCCAGGTAGAAGCTGTATCTGGTTTTATGGGCCAATGCTGGAAGTCATTGGTGTTACTTCTATGGCATTCTATCGGTTATGAGCAAGTCAGACGCCCAGCGGATTCAAGGAGAGAGGACACAGACTTTATCTCTCAATGGGGGCAATGTCAATGTCACTCAATAGCGTGTAGATTGGGAGATGTTGTTACAACCATCTTGGGAAGATATAATCTTTCACACAGAGCCGTCACCAGTTTCTAGGGCAGGCAAGGACAAACTGAGGCAGATGGAAGCCCGGTGACTTTTGACCTTGGTACATTTGACATTGATACTCCTAGACTACCTTTCATCTACACAAAGTCCAGCCACTTCAGGCCTCAGTGGACACACAAACTCTTTTCGTTGTGATGGCACAGGGCACTGAGTGTCAGCCAAGAGATGGACTTTGAATTCTGGGTAATTGTTTGAATACATTGTTGAGTTTTACCCATATTATCTGATTTTTAAAAAATGAGTGGAAAACAGAAAAGGGAACCTGCCAATGGGAATGATGAAAAATGTGTGGGGTTCCACATTAGGACAGTTGAGTCTTAGAACGATGGAGTCAATAGAGGCTATCGTAGGCCTGAGTTGGATGGTGATTGGTCTTGAGCCAGCTGGCCCTGAGTTCTCTTGTGAAGAAAAAGAACATCAGAGGGGCGCCTGGGTGGCTCAGTAGGTTAAGTATCTGCCTTCGGCTCGGGTCATGATCCCAGGGTCCTGGGATTGAGCCCCCTGCATCGGGCTCCCTGCTCAGCGGGAAGCCTGCTTATCTCTCTCCCTCTGCCCTTCCCTCCACTTACACTCTCTGGGTCTATCTCTCTGTCAAATAAATAAAATAAATAAAATCTTAAAAAAAAAAAAGAACAACAGAAACAGAAGAACAAAATAAAAGAACGTGTAGTACTAAAGTGTTTTTGGATGGAATGACACAATGTCTGAGATTTGCTTTGAAATACTGCAGCAAACAAACAAAAAGTACCTATGGGGATCGGGGGAAGATCAATCACGAGTTGCTAATTGTTGAAGCATGGAGGTTCATTATACCATTCCCTCCATTTTTGTGAATATTTGAACATTTCCATAATAAAAAGTAAAAATAAATTTATATTAAATATTGGAAATCTGTCATTACATATTGCATCTAAAAGTCAAGCTCTGATTAGGCATAATTAAATTCCTGGAAATGCCCCTCCCCATAACTGTTATACAATCACCTTGTGATTTTTATAAGGATTATCAGGGTCATATTTATAGACAAGTCAGTAACTGTCTGGACTGACATACTTAATTCCACTGTGCCAACAATGCAGAATTGTCCTTTCAAGAAAAGTGTATTATTATATGTGTACAACCACAGAAGAAATCCTCGCGCCTGAATTCAGAGCTCTGGAAGCAATGAGAAAGTGTTAACAGAGAGACAGCAGGGGCTGGCAGTGGGAGCAGGAATATTTTGTATGATTTCAGATTTTTTTGCCGTGTGAATGTGTCAATTTTTTAAAGTTAATTGATTTATTTAGAATAAAAAACAGCTGTTGAACATGTCCTATTGGCTATTTCTCTCTTCTTCCTAGAGTGTATCTTTGCTCCCTTCGAACTGGTTTCGTCTGCCCAGAGAGCAAAGATCACTAACAAGCAAGAGGTAGCAGGCATCAAAGATTGAGATAATAATGGAAGAGTACATTTGAAATGCAGGGAGCTCCAATAGCCAAACTATGGAAAGAGCCCAGATGTCCATCGACAGATGACCGGATAAAGGATATGTGGTATTTATATTACAATGGAATACTACTCAGTCATCAAAAAAATCTTGCCATTTGCGATGACATGGATGGAACTAGAGTATTATGCCAAGCGAAATAAGTCAATCAGAAAAAGACAATTACTGTATCACCTCACTCATATGTGGAATTTAAGAAACAAAACAGAGGCTCATAGGGGAAGAGAGGAAAAAATAAAACAAGATGAAATCAGAGAGGGAGACAAACCATAAGAGACTCTTAATCATAGGAAACAAACTGAGGGTTGCTGGAGCGGAGGGGTGTGGAGGGATGGGGTAACTGGGTGATGGACATTAAGAAGGGCATGTGACGTAATGAGCACTGGGTATTATGTAAGACTGATGAATCACTGACCTCTAACTCTGAAACTAATAATACATTATATGTTATTTAATTGTATTTAAATTTTAAAAATATACTTTTGAAAAATGAAATGCAGTGAACTCTGGCCATTGGCTTAATCTCACTCTCTCCCCTCAACCTCACCTCTCCCTCCCACCTCCACTCAGTAAAGCCCCATTGTTGCATTTCAGCCCCTGGACGGCTCCCAGGCCTGGTTGGAATAGGCCTGCCTAACGCAATGACTGGCGCGCCATCTGGTGGCTTCTGCAAGAAGTGCACTAGGCCCTGTTTCCTGAGCTAGCTCGCAGAAGCCAGGTTTGAGTTTCCACCAGAGGTCACAAACCGAGCCTGCAAAGACGGAACCTGACTTACAGATATGCTGTCTATCAGTGTACAGATGCACGGGTCACAATGCTTAAAAATGTTTTGAATATGTTGCCATCATTTTAAAATGTGGATGTTTTACATAAAAACCCAGATCTCCAGCTTCTTTTGAAAACTGGATCTGCCGATGGTTGGGACTACAGCCCATGCTCTCCAGTTACCTGCCCAGCCTCTGCAGCAGTCACTTTGGTCTGTGTCCAGTTTGTCCTACCCAGGGCCCCTGTGTGTGATGAGTAGTGCCTCCCAAACATTCAGGACCTCAGCAAATGACCTTATTTGGAAATAGGCTCTTTGTGGAGGTCATGAGTTAGGGATCTTGAGATAAAATCATTCTGGATTTAGAGTGGGCCCTAAATCTAATGATGAGTATCCTTATAAGAAGAAGAGAGGACACGGAGAGACCCAGAGGAGAATTCCATGTGAAGGCAGAGGTGGGGATTGGACTGAAGCAGGGTTAGCAGCTACCACCAGAAACTAGGAGAGAGGCATGGGCCAGATTCTCTGAGCCTCCAGAAGTAACTAACCCCACCAACACTTTCATTTTGGACTTCTGGTCTCCAGCACTGTAGGAGAATACATTTCTGTTGTTTTAAGCTACCCAGTTTACGGTAAGTTGTTACAGCAGCCCTCGGAGACTCATACATCACCCCCCAAGTCCTCACCTTTGTCCAGTGTCCCCCCAAACAGGCCTGTGCTCTAAAACTCCAGGATGGAGAGCTCATGACATCCCATCTGTGTGATGGACTAGTTGTTGGAAACTTCTTTCTGCTAAACCAATAATACAAATAACCCAAAATCAGGATACAGTTTAAAAAGGGTGAGGGGAAACCAAGGCTTTAAAAGAAACAAATCCCTGCCACTTGTGGGGTCAGGGAGGGCTTCATGGAAGTGGCAGCACCTGAACTGGGCCTTGAAGGGTGAAAATGATCAAAACAAGGAAAAACAGGTGCGGGGGGCACATGTTCCGGATGACAAGGCAGCGGAAGGCCATGTACAGAAACATTCATTCACCCCTTCTATGAATGTTTATTTGCTAAGCAGTGAGTAGTGGAATGAGGGTGTGTGGCTGGGCAAGGTCAGTAGGCTGGAATCAACAGTGAAAGATTAAAATCTTTAAAAATCCTGACCTCCCAAGCATGCTAAGTAGAGGATGGGACATTTATCCACATCCCTGGGTTTCTCCTTCAAGCTAAACTACTCTCCTCTTGTGTAAATGACTCAGGGGTTTGCATCTTTTCAGGAAGCTTCCCTGCGTCACTGCCTCTGGTCAACCCACCCTGCCCCCCCGCCGCAGTGAGCCAGCCACAAGGGCGGTCATGTGATCCAGGCCTGGCCAATCACAGCACTCCAGCCACCTGGCCGCTGTAATGGATCCAGTAAAAGCCCTTCGCTGGGACTGATACTGACTCCGGGAGCCAGCAGCTCTCTCTCTGCTGGAGCAGCATGCTTCCTGCCACATGGAGAATGCATATCAGGGGCCAGAGAAAATGAGGCCAACAGGCGAAAAGAAACAGTAAAGTGGAGATGACAGATGGCCAGAGTCCGGGGGGCATTAACCTCACAGTTGCCATGCCGAGACCCTGGTTCCTACCTTTGTGCCTCCATTTCCAAGAGCTGTTCCAATATCCACCCCCTTCACGAGGACCGATAAATTCCTTCTCTAGGTTAGTCTGAGTTGGGTCTCTGTCCCTTGCAACCAAACAGTCCTGGGTGATACGGTCCTGTTTCCCAAACCCTCCCCCTGGTGACCAAACAGCCAATGAGAACAAAAGAGGGTGACAAAGCAGCCAGTGAGAGCAAAGGAGGGTGACGAAGCAGCCAATGAGAGCAAAGGAGGACGAGGAAGCAGCCAATGAGAGCAAAGGAGGATGGTGCCTGTGCAGAGCGGCAGCCCCCACTGCCCTTCGGAGAGGTTGTCCCTGTGTGCTTTCTGGTGAGCCCGCGAGCACTTGGTGCTGTTAGGGTGAAACTGAAAAAGCACAGGGGGTGTGGATCCAAGTGAAAGACAGGTAAGGAGTGGGAGCCTCTCTGATATTTCTGCCCTGAACACACACACATTTGCCCCCTTGGAGATTCAATCCTTTGGTTTAGGGCTTCTTTTGAAATATAAGTATGAGCTGGGAGAGAAGTTTAGGAGGCAGAAAGTAGGCCAATTTGCCAAAAACTCAATATGCCTTAGATGAATGCACCAAATTAACAAAATTGCCCCAAACTTGCTTCTTTTA
This sequence comes from Mirounga leonina, assembly GCF_011800145.1. Classification (NCBI taxonomy): domain Eukaryota; kingdom Metazoa; phylum Chordata; class Mammalia; order Carnivora; family Phocidae; genus Mirounga; species Mirounga leonina. The sequence continues at coordinate 670,724 of NW_023270265.1, forward strand.
ACAATATAAAGTTCTCAGCAATTCATATAAAATGTTGACATTCTGGTTTCCAACAAGAAACAGTTGGGATACCTTGGCTTGGAATCAGTTTGCAGAAAGGTTCTGCAGGAAAGGGTAAAATTGTTCAAGCAACCAAAGAGAAGTGAGTACTCTGATGGTGATAAGCAGCACCAGGAGTGGTGATAACTATTATGGACAAGGGTGATGTCGGGGCTGAATGGGGACAAGATAATTCATCTCCCCATTCATTTATTTAACATATACATCCTAGTTAGCTGCGCTGTGCCAGGCCCAGGACTCAGGATACAGCTGTGACAAGAAATGATCTGTGCCCTCAAGGAAATCAGAAGGGGAAAACTCAGGGCATCAGTAGCAAGATGCAGCCCCATGATTCTAGGTCAAGATATAGACAGGCACAGGGCCACTGAGGAACAGAGGTGGCTTGGTCCTCTCTGCCTGAGGAAGTAGGAGGGAGACATGATGTTTGATCTGGGTTTTGAAGGATGTGTAGGGGTTTGCCAGGTAAAGAAGAACAGGGAACGTTTTCAGGCTGGAGTAAAGTCCACTCTAAGATTCTGAGGCACAGGAGAGGGGAAGGAGAAGAAGAAGATGCTAGTGAGGAGTGTGGAGGCCAAATCGCCAGGCTTCCAAAGAGCCAAAGAGAACTTTACTTTTACCCTGTGGCTAATCGGAAACCCTGGGGGTTTTATCAGAGGAAGGAAGTGCCTGTCTCCATGGCAGCTCTGACAAAGATGGACCAGGAATGCTGGAAAGGAGGGGGCTAGAAGACAAGGTCAGAGGCTACAGGTTGTCCAAGTGATAGGTGAACGGGGTGGAGTAGGAATTCACTCATTCAAAGATATTTATTGACCGCCACCTGACTAGAGATAGGCTCGAGCCCAGATGATCCCTGCTGGGGATTCAGTGGTGGGAAGAAAGTTGGGTGAACAAGAGTGAGGAAGGAGAAGAGCCTTCCAGACAGTGGACAGAATATGGGGGTCCCGAAGTGGGAAAGATATAGGCTCTTTTCAGGCATAGAAAGAAAACCAGCGTGGCTAGGGCCTCAGGACTGTGAGGCTGGAAGAAGCTGAAACTGAGGCTGCAGTGGAGCTAGGGCCAGTCCTTCAAGGCCTGGTGGAAATGCCACCTCCACCAGGAAGCCTCCCCAGATCACTGCAGTCAGATTCGTCTCTCCCTCTCCCAGCTCCTTGCCACTTTTATGAGGACAATGCTGGATCATTTTCTGGCCCAATGCAGACACTCCATCAATGTTTGTTGAGTGAATGACTGTTTGGAAGAGGGAAAAAAGAGCAGTGTGAGGCAGGTGGTGCTGGGGGGTAGGGGGTGGAGGGAGGCAGAGAAGCGGGAAAGCAGGTTGCTACGGGGAACAGGTCAGCCAGGACAATTGTCAAGATGGTGTTTTTTCAGACGTCCAGTCACAACAATTTAGTGAACACATACACAGCATTTTAAAGAAATGAAATGGACTTAAAATGTGAGAATGCCAAGTGCAGAGTGAGGGTTCATACCCCTTCATGAAGTCTTGTTCTAGTCACATACACGCCCAAGATGTGCTTCTTTCTGTGGTCATGGCAAACAAGTTTGAAACCCTCAAAATTAGGATGTAGATTTGGCTTTTGTATCAGAGACCGAAAATAACTCTGGCTTCAACCAAATAAACCGTTTTGTCTCTCTCCGTAATGGTCAGGCCCTGGCAGTCCCAGGCTGGAATGTGACTCCAAGTGCCGGGGGGTGGGGGGGTGAGGGGGAGGCCCAGGCTCCTCCCTTGTGGGTGCTGCCCAGACAAGATGGGGCCACTGTGTCCATGCTCCAGCCAGCAGGGACAGGCAGCAGAGAGGGGAGGGCATGGCCTCTTCCCCTGAAGGCCACAACCGGGCCGCGGCTCCAGTCACTTCTGCTCACAGCCTGCGAGTCACCGTGGAGTCACACGGCCCTGTGGAGCCGCAGGGGAGCTGGGGAGTGTGGTCTCTGTCTGACAGCAGGGTGCCCAGCTAGAAGTGGAGGTTTCTGTTACTACAGAAGGGGAGAGGGGCGCCTGGGTGGCTCAGTTGGTTAAGCGACTACCTTCGGCTCAGGTCATGATCCTGGAGTCCCGGGATCGAGTCCCGCATCGGGCTCCCTGCTCAGCGGGGGGTCTGCTTCTCCCTCTGACCCTCCTTCCTCTCGTGCTCTCTGTCTCTCATTCTCTCTCTCTCTCAAATAAATAAATAAAATTAAAAAAAAAAAAAAAAGAAGAAGGGGAGAGTGGGCATGGGGTCATCCAGCAGCCTCTGCTCCAGCCTGGGTTTGAGGTCTGTTGCCTGGCTGGGGAGGCCCTCTTCCTCTGGATCCCCATGCTCTTCAGACTGAACGAGAGGCGCCGGGCTGTGCAGCCCACGGTGTGGGACTCGGTGCTGAGCAAGCCCTGAGGGAACGAAGCCATCTGCATTGTCATTCCCTCTTCAGACCTGCTCTTTCTCCTCGCTTAGACCTGTTAACAGTGGCCCAGCCCCAGGAGCCCAGGCTAGGAGTTCCTGACACACGGTTTATAAATACTCTTCACCCAGCCTCCAAGGGACCTCTCTCTTCTGCAGGATCCTGAGAACGAAGAGATCAACTGACACCGACTGACCCAAGGAAGCCCCTGCGTCGGGGTCCCCAAGACCATTACCGGTTCAGATGATTTGCTAGGACTCCCAGGAGCCCACAGGGAGCCACATTCACGGTGAAGACCTGCGACAGTGCCAGGGTGAGCCAAGTCGGCACAGGGTAAAGGCTGGAGGAAACCAAGCAAAGGCTTCCAAGAGTCCTCATCCTGTAGAGTCACACAGGACACGCTTCACTCCAGCAATGTGTGGTGACGGTGCACGTGCAACGTCTTCTGCTCGAGAAGCTCCTTAGAGAGCTCTGGGTGCCGGCACCCAGAGTATTTACTGGGGGCAGGTCACATAGTTACCCTCTGCCTAGACGCACCAAAACTCCAGACTCCCCAAGAAGACCTCCTCAAAGGTCGGCAGTCTCCAGCCTGCTGTGCTAACTCTGTTCTGCACAGTTGCCAAAGAAGGTGGCATTTGACATGGGAAAGTCAGGAACAATATCGAAAGGATGAAATCCTGCCAGGTTGACCCCCAACTACTGCTCCAGCCTTCATCCGAAGCTTTTCCTGAGTCCCAGTCATTACCCACCCTGATCCGAGCAGTGGCAGCCCCATTGCACAGGGCACACCCCTGCCACAGTGTCACAGAACCCAGTCCTCGGGCCCTGTCACCCTCTCACACTGAGTTTGCAACGCTGGGAGGGCATCTTCCTGCACCGCAAGAATCGCATCCGGACTGTGTTCTTGTGCACGAGACTGTCTTCTCGGTTGGTCTTTGGGGGTCCCCAAGGCAGGCTGGATCTTATTTCTCTCCGTTTCTTCCTTCCACCACCACACCCTCCATGCTCTGATAAACAGAGAGCCTTGCATACAACAGAGACACCATAAACTCAGCTGTGTGGAACTTCCCATCTCCATGGGTCAAGGATGGTGTGGCTCTGGGGAAGGAGTAGACCAGATGAGCTCCCATGTCCCTGGGATTGATGATTCCAGGATTTTCAGAGTTGGAGAAACTCAAATTCAGCATGGCCGCCTGAATCCTGAACAAGGCAGGCTCTGGAGCCTGGCGTGTGGGCAGAGAGAACAGAAAAGGAGCAAAGCCAAAGAGACCCAGTCAGGCGGAGTCCGGACCCTGCAGGGCGCCAGGTGGCAGGAGACGGCGAAGGAGCCAGCACCTTCCTGGGTGTCTGCTCACTGCTGAGGGGCAGGACCTCGGCTGGTCTGTGCGTGAACAGGAGGAGCCCTGGCCCAGCAGCCTTGTCTCGGCTGATGCGGGGCCCCTCCTGGATGGTTCCGGGAGTCCTTGGGGAGACATACTTCATTGAGTGGATACTCATGTAGATGCTGCCAGGCCCTGGGCTCCCCCGCCCTTACCCAGGGCAAGGTAAAGGTTGGAGGGCCTGGCTGGGGCTGGCTGCCTGACAAAGGTTAGGATTAGTGGGGAGGCCAGGGGTGAGGGAAGGCTGCCCTGCTTGGGGCGGAGTTTCCGCTGGCGTCTCTCATTGACTATAAATGTGTTTGAGAGGAGTCAGCTGTCTCTTCCCCCACAGGGCCAAGGAAGCAAATGTTGAGGGAAATCTGGAAGGAAGCCGCCCACCCTCTCGTTGCAAGGCAGGAATCAGGAAGGGATGGGAGGAGGGAGCAGAAGCCTGACTCCTTGGGTCAGTCCCGTCTTCTCTAGAGGCCAGCCCTCTCAGAGGGAGAGGCATTGGGGCTGCCCAGCCTTCTAGAGAAGCTGCACAAAGAGTCAGACCAGGTGGCGGCCTGGAGCATGGCCGGTGGTGCCAGGTGGCCCCAACTTGGTCACTCACTCGGCCATGTGTCCTTTGCTGCCTGTGCCTCAGCCGCACCATTCGTAAGGGGGTGGGGGGCAGTGAGAGGACCTGATGGTCGTGTGACTGGTTTCCTCACCTATAAGGTGATGAGGGATGTTGTAGGCTCAGATGAAATCACGTGTGTGGAGACTCTGGCCCAGCCAGGCCTGAGGTCAAGGTCTCCACTGGCCACCTGCTGGGGCAGGTTCAGTGACAGAACCCTGGCCTCAGCCTCCTGGGCTGTCGCAGGGCAGTGTGCTCAGGCTAAAGGGGACAGTGCTTGCCTTTTCCAGCCTGTTTCCCCAACTAGAGTAAATGCCATAGCCCAGAGTCTGGCCACGGCCTCCAAAAATTCCAAGCAGCATCCCCCTGCCTGGACATCAAGCCCCTCCAAATATCACCAAGAGAAACACTTGTCGTTTGCGCCTCCAAAAAGATGGCTGCTATTTCTTATATTCCGTCTCCAGCTTTCTTTTTTTTTTTTAAGATTTTATTTATTTATTCATAAGAGACAGAGACAGAGAGAGAGGCAGAGGGAGAAGCAGGCTTCCTGCTGAGCAGGAAGCCCGATGCGGAACTCCATCCCAGGACCCCGGATCATGACCTGAGCCGAAGGCAGACGCTGAACCATCTGAGGCGCCCTCCAGCTTTCTTTTTAAAGCACAGTTAATTCTGCTTTGCAAAAGTGTGAGCCCTTGGGGTTAATTAGATCAACTGTGGAATGTTCCAGAGAGAGAGAAAGATAATCCTGAACCTTACAGACAATGATTTCTGGATTCATACCTTTGCATTCTTCCACAGAATGACAAAACTGGGCGATCGAGTCATCTTACAGATGGGGAAACTGAGGCTCAAGGGAAGGTGCTGGGAAGCAGAGCCAAGCAACATCCAAGCATCCTCACTTCTTCGGGACTTCTTGCCCGACACTCAGGCTGACACCCATATTCACCCAGGACTTGTCTAGGAAGATGCAGGGCTCCCTGCGGAGCTGGTTACCTCCCTGTGGGGGTATCGCCAGGGGTGGTAGTGGAATGTGGGGGCTTGATCTTGGAGTTCAGCCAGGCCTGGGGTGACATCGTGGCCCCACGTGTATGACTACGTGCACTGAGGTCGGCCCCCGGAGGCACAGCTGTCTCCTGCATGAAACGGGGCTGGGTGCGTGATATCTGCCTCTCGGGAGTTGTGGGCAGGATTAGACATGACAGAAAAAGCACGTTGATGGGAACATAGAAACATATCGTGCTTTCCTCCTCTCCCTCACCTGTTTGGCTCAAAAAGAAATTTTTAAAAATTGGTTTTTTTAAATGTTTTGGAGGGTTATTTTTTTTAAAGATTTTATTTACTTGACAGAGAGAGAGAAAGAGAGCACAAGCAGGGGAAGCAGGAGAGGGAGAAGCAGGCTTCCCGCTGAACAAGGAGCCCGATGCGGGGCTCGATTCCAGGACCCTGGGATCATGACCCGAGCCAAAGGCAGACGCTTAACCGACTGAGCCACCCAGGCGCCCCCCAAAAATTGTTTTTTAAAGTTAGGGTTTTTTGGGCGCCTGGGTGGCTCAGTTGGTTAAGCGACTGCCTTCGGCTCAGGTCATGATCCTGGAGTCCCTGGATCGAGTCCCGCATCGGGCTCCCTGCTCGGCAGGGAGCCTGCTTCTCCCTCTGACCCTCCCCCCTCTCATGTGCTCTCTCTCTCTCATTCTCTCTGTCTCAAATAAATAAATAAAATCTTTAAAAAATAAATAAATAAATAAATAAATAAAGTTAGGGGTTTTTTTTTTAATTGTCTGCGTTTGTTTGCTCATTTGTTCTTAGTCTCCGAGCCCCCACAATGGTGTGAGACCGGCCACTGGCACGGGACCCGGGAGGCAGATGGGGGAGGTTTGTGTGCGGTTTGTCTTTCCTCTTTTAGATTTGTTCTCAGGCCCTGGTTATTCACCAGAGAGCAGTAAATATACAGTCCCTGTCCCCAGGAGGCTAAATACGAAGAAAAACAAGGTGCCAGAACGAGGCAGGGCCCACAGTGCAGGGAGAGGGTGGAAGGGCCAGTGCCGAGGAGGGACCCCATCCAGGAGAAGTGAGGGGCAGTGGGCACTTCCCGAGTGGCCATCAGCACTGGGGCCTGTCCCTCGCAGTACTGTCTGGGCCGCTTGCCCTGGGAATCCAGGTTGCTGGGACATGGTTACGATGGATGTCAGAAGCCAGGGCGGGGCCTGGCCCCTCTTGCCCCATTGCCTGAACAAATGCGATCAGTGAGCACAAACACCAATATTTCCCTGCAGGCTGAGACTCACTTGGAGGGTTCCCACGGGATGGACTCATGCACCCTCAGCAGGTACCTCACTGAGCTGGAACCAAGGCGTGGCTTGGGGATTCACAAGATGTCAAATAAAAACAATAAAACACAAGCTCTTCTGCCCTTGATCGGCCCATAGGCCTCACGCTGCCCCCACGCAGAGATGGGGGCCCCCGCGTCCTGGCTCCTCGCAGGCTTTTTTCTGCCCTGGCCGCCTGCATATCCTGTCTTCACCCAAGGGACTTGCTTCTGTCTGCTTAGCCATCTGGTTACACATTAGCATCACCTGGGACCCTTCTAAAATATACTGACCCCCCCCCCCCCCCACACACAGAACAAAGAAACCAGGATCTTTGCAGGGGGTCCTGGGAGCCTAGACTTCTCCAAATGATTCTGAAGTGCAGCCAGGAGTAAGCCACTAGACCATCGCTACCCGCGTAGGGGGCCAAGCTGAAGTCCCATTCCTCCAGGAAGTCTTCCTGAACTTACCCCGTGCAGGTGACTCTCCTTCTCTGAGCACCTTTGAGCCACGGGAGGAGCAGTCACCAGGCCCTGGCAGCAGCCTGCTTTGTGTCAGATGGTAGATAGCAAGAGGAATCCCAGCTTTGCTCCTCACTAGCTGTATATACTTGGTTGCTACCAAACCACTGAGACTTAGCTTCTCCATCTACAAAATGGGCATTAACAACAGTATCTACCTCACAGGCTGATATAAGACATTCCCACTGATTGATTCCATTCTCTAGCCCTCCCCCAGCCCATGAGTCCTCTATTTCTAAAACTACAGGTTCCCACAAGCCCAGCAAGGGACCCAGTTCCCAGAGACCTCTGTCCCTGTCTCCACCCATGTTCCCCATCCTGCATGCTGGGAGCAGCCCCTTGGCAAGGCACATCTTTCCTCATTCATCCTTCCAGGAGGACTCCTGAACCTCCAAGTCTGCCTTTGCAGGTGGCTGTGAGAAACAAGGAGGGGAAGAAAACCACCCCCAGAATGTAGGGATCCCTTTCCTTAGGATCTGTTCTAGCCAGACGGGCAGAGCCTGCCCTGGCTGTGATCTGGCAAGGGGGGAGGGGGTGAACTTGACATCACACAGGGCTTTCACTGTCTAGAAAGCACTTCCACAGGTTATAAGAAGTAATCCTTGTGAGGTGAGTTCTTCTCTTCCTCTGCCAGATGATTTGCCGAAGGTCATGATTAGCAAGTTCTAGGGCTAAAGTTGAGAGTGCCAAGAAATTAGGAACAATATAAATGTCCAAAAATAGGAAAATTATTAAATTCATTAAGTACATCCACATCATGGAATACTATGCAACTATTAAAGTCATGTCTTCCAATGATTTTAGTAACGTGGGGAAAGGTTCATAGTAAGTTAGATAGGAAAAGCAGGACATAAGGTTTGATCTCTGCTCTGCAGTATGGATGTGTTTACTGGCATATATACAAATACAGAATGCACGTAGATTTGTAATAATACCAAAAATCCTTCTAAGTTGCTCTTGGTTCTCCCCTCAGATCAGGCCCCCGCTCCCAGCCCCACCCTCTCTGGGGTCTCACATAGGAAGGTGCATAGGGGGAGAATGCCGACCATGTGTCTGTAGCTGGGAGCGCATCTGAGAATGTCATTTTTGTAAAAGATGACACTGAGGGAAAGAGTAATCAGAACATTGCCAGGGGGTGGTGTTTATAAAGTTTTTATTTTCTGTTTTCTTAAAAATAACATTTGATTTCCTTTATGCATGTGTGGAGTGTACTTGTTTCCTTAGGCTGAGTAATAGGCAGATGAAGACAACACGAGGCAGGGTCCCCAAGTGGAGGGGGGGCTAGGGGTGAGGGACTGAGGGCACAAGGGAAAGGGAGAGGGTGGGGTGACTCACGGGACGCTTGAGTGCCCATCAATGCACACACACAGTCTAACACTTTGTTTTTCGATTTTTTTTAAGACATCTAAAATTACTGAAAGATACGATTTCAGCGCTGAAATATACAGACGGAAATCCAAGCACTTGAACACAATTCTTAACTCTAAGCTCAGTTATTGCACATCACACAATTTAAGTAGGCTTCAGGCTATAAAGCAGTTTGCTCTGCTTGGGACTTCCTCGGGATGTCTTGAGTCTCCTTTTGTACCCCCGGTGTCTCTTCCCTTTGACCCCCGCCAGCCCACAGCCTCACAACGATGGCGCCGGGTGTCAGCAGATTAGCCATTTGTCCTCCCCAAGGGCTGCGGTGAGGCTTTGGTGAAATGGAGGGTTCCCATGTGGGTCCCACCCACTCAGAGGTGAAGTTGGAAGCAGACAGAGCTCATGAAAGGCGCATGGGTGGCCACTAACACCAGGTGGGCTGGTGTGGGGAACGAAGTGTGACCACTGACCACCTGCAGTCACAGCACCAGTTGGACAAGAGGGGGCCGTCATGATGCCCCATGGTGCCCTCATCAACTTCGCCTTCCTCTTCCTCCTTCCTGAGCTCGAGTGCCGTGCCTCCTTCCCCATCACCCTGAACCCTCTGAGTGGTCTCTCAAGGCACATTTGTTCTCTCCAACTCCAACTCCGCCATCTTAGACATACCCATCTCTCCCAGCACCCGTGGGTGAGGAGGCCTGGGGCGGCCATGGGCAGCTCCGGGGCCAGGCAAGAAACTGCTCTTCAAATTTGGTTGAGCTCTTTTCAACAGAGCCCTAATTCCACTGCCTGCCTAAACCAGGGGAGAGGGGATATCCATGTAGAGGGACATGGCAGGAGCTGGGTGGCAGGCAGCTTGGTCAAGGGCATGAATCCGAGGAGCCAAGGAAGGCCCATCCTGCAACCCTGCTCACGAGAAAGCCTGCAGCTTGTCTGACAAGAAGTCACTTGGAGGCTGTCAGGCCCCTGGGAACAAGATGCTTTGTCCTAGCTCTGGGGGTGGGGGGCTCAGTCTCAGAGAGTGGGGTGAAAAGCAGGGTGGGGGCTTCAGAGACAGGGCAAGGCTGGACCCCTGAGTCCCACCAGGGTCTAATTCAACGCCTTTTGCTTTCTTTCTACAACATATTTACAAGGTCATAAGAAACGTGCACAACCAGAAGACCCAGAGACACAGAGAGAGCTTGTGCCCCCAGGAGGGGAGGGCAACAGTGAGAGAGGGGTGCCCCTTCCTCCCTGTCCCCTCCCCACCCCGGAATGCCCCAGCCTCCTCAATAGCCGCTCCCAGTGACAGTTCCAGAAGCCTCAGCTGGGGCAGAGGGAAGAGACAGACAGACTCCAATCCTAGCGAGAGCGGGAAGCTTCACGTAGCTCGGAGGGGCGGCTGCTCAGGGAGCAGAGGGCGGTTCCCTGAACTGAGCCAGGGCCAGAGGGAGGAGGTGGGAGGGCAGGGGGGGCCGTGGGGGGTGGGGCGGGAGACGGGACGTGGGGGGTCTGGGACAGCGCGACACCCTCCCTGTGCTGCGGGATGAGAAGCGGCTCATGGGGCTAGCTGTGGTTTCGCTGTTTTCCCCAGGACAGGACTGGGAAGATGCTGACTCCGGGGTGTGGTCAAAGGGGCAGACAGGGTGAGGTTCTTCCATAAGGTCCAACAGACTTAGCGGATGCTGCAGAAGCCGGGGAGGGACTGGCTGGAGCCCTGTCCAGGGAGCCTCGCCCCGGGGCCCCCACAGAGCTACCCCTCCTCACACCCCAGGCCCCCGGGGGGTGGCCCCCAGGCTTTCACACACATTCACACACATACAGCCGCTCACACACACACACACACTGCACTCACCACACACAGAAGGGCAGCAGAGGCCCAGGTCCAGGTTAGAAATTCTTCACCCAAAGTGTTAAGGAATTTGCTTCAACGGGGAGAATGGGACAGATTAGGAAAGAAAACAAAAAGAAACCCAAAACATGGGGCCCGGTCTCATCCATCCTGGCTCCCAGCTGGTAAGGAGATTTGGGGGAACAGGGAGGTGTGGCCCCAGTCCTCTGACTTCACAACTCCTGAACACTTCGGAGCCTGGAGAAGCCCCTCCACTAGAGCAGCCTCAGGGGACCGTCCGAGGGGTCAGAGGGAAGGTCCCGGCGCTGGCAGGGGAGGGGGATGGAAATGGGCCTGGTGCAGCCCTCTGGAGGAGAGATGGAGAAAGGCCACGGGAGGTGGAGCTTTTCACTGCTTCTCCCTCTCCATGTCTCAGGGACAAGCTTCCCATTGGTCTGGATGGGAGAGGAGGTGGATGCCCGCGCACATACACAGACACACACACACACACAGAGAGAGAGAGACACACACACACACACACACACACACACACCCCTGGCTGAGACCCAGCGTCTTCACCTGCTGCCTCATCCTCAGGCTCCCAGGGGGGCCAGGGGAACGAGCGCAGTGCAGGAGCCCCGCAAGGCCAGGCAGAACCCACCTGCATAACCACCGCCCACTGCCTCCAAGGGAACAGCCCAGACCAGGCCCCCACCTGAGGCCCAGAGGAAGGGGCCGGGCTGTTCAAGGGTCTGACACTCAAGGGCTACCCAGCCTCCGCTCCTAAGAGCTACCGCCAGATCTACACTCCTCTTCCTCCTCCCTCTGCTCCACCTCAGCAGCTTGGCGGCCAGGCCTTGCCCTCCCCCAGCCTCTCAGCTTCCGCCACCCTCGCTCCCACCCTCGCTCCCACGGGCTTGGGTTAGGAGAGCAGAGTTTCTCTGGTGCTGGGGAGTCCAGCACAGGGAAAGGGCTCACTGTAGTCGGTGTCCCAGCCATGTCATCAGAGGCTGGTGGGGGTGTCCCAGCCACACTGGCCCGGCTCCAGGAGGACCCCAGCCAGCAGGCAGCTCCCTGCCTTCCCTCCTCTCTGCAATGGGGACACCTAAAAAGGGGGGTGGGAGAGGGCAGGCAAGGGCAGTAGGAAGCAGGGCTGGAAGCAAGGAGAGCAATCAAGACAAGAAACCCCAGTCAGGGCAACCCAAGGGTGTCGGGACAGGCTTGGAGGGGGCTTGGGGACATGGCAGGGGGCATCTCATTTCGTCAGTTTTGACCTTGTGGTGCGTGTATGTGTGTGGGCGTGTGCACTTTAAGACCAACAATAAATGGAAAGCAAACAACAAGGAGGTCTTTGGAACAGTGTGGACCAAGGACACATTTGTCAGCGCATGCCACACTCACACACATTCACACGTCCTGGCCGCAGAGGCCACACGCGTGCCATGCACACTCACACATCCAGTCCTCCCCGCTGGAGCCAGGGTCCTTCCAACTGTATTTTCCGGATCCCTGCGGAAGCTGCCTGCTTCTGTCCAGGTCTCTGCTGGCCCGTCTCCCCGGCCATCGGCACCCTGGCCTGCCACGGCTCCCCGAGGGCCATCTACCAGATGTAGCCTCCGTCGTCCGCCTCGCCCGCCTCGCCCTCCTCCTCCTCAGCCTCCTCGCCTGCTTCCTCTGTCTCCTTCTCCTCCTCATCCTCCCAGCCGACACCACTCCCAAAGTCCCCTGAGAAGCCCACGAGGTCGTCTGTGAGGGGAACAAGCCGAGGGGCAGGTTAGGACCCCGCTGGCAGCCTCTCCGCCCTGCCAGCAGGGAGCACCCAGCCAGGCCCCCCACGAGCCCTCCCAGGACAGGGCACGGGGCTGGGGGGCGCCCACGCTGCCACCGGGCCCTTACCGCAGTCGGGGCTGCCGTGCGTGCGGGTGCCCGTCAGCTCCAGGCCCAGCTGGTCCACGCACCAGCAGTCACCCCTGCTCTGGTCACACTGCATCTTCCGGTAGTAGCCGTCCTCATCGCAGCTCGGGATGAAGCTTCCTGAATGTGACAGGAACCAGCAGGGTCAAAGCAGGCGCCTTGGGGCGTGAGCTCTTTGGAGAGGTGGCCCTGGAGCCTGGGGCACGAGCAAGGGTCCAGACCCCACCAGAGTGCAGCCAGCCCCGGTACCAGCCGCCCGACAAGCCCAGATGTCCAGGGCTGGACGCGAGCATCTCTTCTGGCTCGGCCGACTGGAGCCGGGAAAAGCTGCCCCCCAAGGTCACAGTGCTCAACGCCCTCGCTCCTGCAGCTGATCCTGTGGCCGGGCTGTCGGCTGTCAGCAACGCCCAGGCTTCTCCTCTCAGCCTCAGGGCCCACCCGCTCTCCCTCAGGCCCTGGAACTGCAGCCCCTCTGCCCACCCCACAGACTTCTGAGAGCAGACAGAGACTCTGCCCCTGCGGGAAGGCGGGTGAGACACACATCGAAATGACAGTTCCAGGCACTACAGGACGGGCACCCTGAGGCCCAGTGAGCACGCTCAGGGAACACAGACCCGAGAGGACTGCTTCCAGGAGGGAAGACCGGGGCTTCCGGGCGGAAGGAGCACTAATACCCATCCCCAAAGGCCACTGGGCTCTCGGTCCACAAGGCTCTGTGGGGTGGTTCCAGCATTGGGTCCCATGTGCGCTGGTCGTGTGGGCCCAGTTAGATACCAAGCTGCTCTCAAGTTGCCACAAGGTCCCATGGGATCTGCCTCGTGGCCCTCTGTCCCCTCAGCCACTATGATCCAGCCATGTGGGCCCTTCCTTTCTGTTTCCCAAGAACCTCGAGCTTTCTCCTGCCCGTGGCGGTCTCCTTCTCATCTCTCAGGTCTTCCTTTGAACACCAGGTCCCCCAGAGGCCGTCGCACACACGCAGGCTAACTTTTACCCACGGTGTTCTCCCTCGGCACGACACGTACATGAGCGACCGTGGGTGGTTCTGTCTTTCTGGTGTGTCAACCTCTGTGTTGTGTTTTCCCAAGTAGCCTGTGTGCTTTCTGAGACCAGGGACCAAGTCTGTCTTGCCCATCAGTTCCGACCTGGGCCGGGTCTACGGTTCCCTCTGGGGCTGACGTTCGAGTATTTGCTGCAGATGTGAACATCTGCTACAGAGGGGACTCACCTGAGTTTTGCACATACATCCCTACTGAAATGAATTGAATGGAGGGTTCTGGGAACCTTCTGTTATCCCATCCTCCAGACCCAGAATGGATGGACACAAAATGAGTGCTTAAAATGCACTTATTGAGGGGCTGCTTGGGAGATCCTGTCCCACCATGAGGATAAGAATGGGAGGGGAGTTCCCTTTCCTGTCTTCCTAGGCCACAGCCTCCTCTGGGTTCAGCGTCTTCCATAATGCCCAGGGGCTGGAGTCTCCAGGCCTCAGGGGGACCCTGGGGCACCCCTCCCCTGCTTCCTCCAAGCCCAGCCCAGCCAGCCCCCTCACCTGGCTTCTTCTTGGAAGCCTCCTGGATCTGGATGCGCTCTAGCTCCACCAGGCAGGGAGGCTCTGTGGGGAGAGAAGCAGTCTCTGATGGGGGCCATCCCATAGTGCTGGTCGGACTCACAGAGCGGCCCCCAAGGCTTGGAAGCCCAGGCAGGAGGCTCTGCAAGATGAAAATACCTGGGCTTTGATTTGGGAAAGCCCCACAGTGGTAATGGGATGCACGGATCCCTCCAAGTTCCCAAAAATTGACACAGGGGCTCTGCAAGATTAAAAAAAAAAAAAGCTCCAACTGAGGGAGGCCTTTCCATGGCTGTGGCATGGGCTGAGGTGCCCCAAGAAGCCCAAGGCTCCCTGAGATGTTGGGAATTCATGGGATGAGGACACAGGATCCAGAAGAGGAGGTGGAGTGCACAGATTCCCCAGGGGAGAGACCCAAGGGGAAACATAAGACCAGAGGGAAGGATAGACAGAAGCTCAAAAAGAGGGGCTCCTGGGTAGCTCAGTCAGTTAAACATCCAAATCTTGGTCTCAGCTCAGGTCTTGACCTCAGGGTCATGAGTTCAAGCCCTGTGCTGGGCTCCACGCTGGGCATGGAGCCTACTTAAAAAAAAGAAAAAAAAAGAAGCAGCCGCCCAGATGTAATTGCAGCCAAATCTAACTAACCTGTCACCGTGAGAAGTCCCTAGCCCTTCCCAGCGAGAGGCCGGGCTGATGGTAAAATGAGATCAGTCTCCAGCTCCTGCCCAAGTTGGCTGCTGTACAGAATGGACAGAATGAGCTCCAAAGACCTGGAAGGTGAAAGTGCCAGAAGGCGGGGCAGGCAGGGTCCCTAAAAGTGACCGAGACACCACACACCGGCAGATGGATTTGTGGTTGACATGGTGCTCTGTACCCAGATTTTCTCTGTTCACCCTCACAACAGTCTCCCACACAGGTGGTATCTCCCAAATGGGATGAAGAAACCGAACTTGGAAAGATTCAGTGCCTTGCCCCATGTCCCAAACCAGCCTCTGGTGGAGCCCTTGAGGAAGGCCGGGCCTCAGGCCGCGGAGGCTGTACTGCCTCCAGCCCACGACCACGGCGGGAACCAGGCAGGACACCCGAGGCGGAGCACCAGGGCCTCCCCTACCTCCAGGCCGGCCGGCCCGCTGACCCCCAGGAACCTCAGTTTTCCACTGACGACGGTTGCTGCCTGGCCTGGATGGTCTCCAAGCACATGCCCAGCTCTGGTTCAGGATATAGAAAGCTAGCAAATGATGTCCTATCTCTAAGGCTGATGATCACAGATTTGGGGTAAATAATGTGAGATGTGCCCAGAAGTGGAATCATTGAGAAGCCAATAGGCTTCAGCTGTAGGACCCAGCAGCCCTCTCCAAGGCCCCAAAGGGCCCTAGAAATTTCACATTTATAGTTTTAACTTTCCCAACGTGCATATGCTTCAGGACCCACAAAATCTGGATCACCAAGGAGCTTGCCAAGGAATGGAGTTAAAGTGCTGGTTTTCCTAGGCTCCAACAGATGAGGCACTGGAGAGGGCAGGAAGCAGGTGAGCTGGGGGGGGGGGGGAGAGGCAATGAGGGGGCGGGGCCAGCGAGGGGCAGGTGGTCTGTGGTGAGGGGCAGGGGGGCCAGCCAGGGGCCACACTCACTCTCCCTCCAGAAGCAGAAGCACCACTCAGCAGTGGAGACACGGCCGTCCTTGTAGGTGTCGCAGGAATTGAAGAACGGGCGGATGCAGACCTCATACTTGTCCAGGTTGATGGCGGCCAGCTCGGTCTGGTCCAGGAAGAGGTCAGCACTGGTGTCCAGCTTAGAGAACATCCAGCCAATGGAGTCCTTGCAGCTGGCTCCCAGGCTCTTGTCCAGCCCTGGGGAGAAGGCCAGGTTCAGGCACACTCAAGGTAAACCACTCCATCCATCTGTCCACCCATCCCTCCACCTCTCCATCTGTTCAGGGTCAGGGTCAGGGCAGCTCAGAATGTAACTCAAGAATAGCCGAAGGTCGGACCCTCTGCCTATACACAGGACTGCACCTAAGCCATTCAAAACCCTGTTTGGAAAGCCCTTCAGGGAAGATAATTTCTTGCCTTCTCTTGGCTACCCATTTTAGGGTTTAAGCTCCTTCCACCCACTTGCAGAAGTTCTTCCAATAGCTAACCCAAACCCCTCCTGTCTAGTTGAAGTCTCCTTCTCCTTGTTCCAGGGTTTAGGCCCTTTTCGAGGCTCAGGGTCTGGCAGGAGGGAACACAAGGCAGGCTGGTTCAGGGCACACCTGTCGCCCCATTGCCCTCCCTCCACCCAGGCAGAGCAAGCAGCTTCTGTACCACTGGCCAGGTTGGCCCCACTGCCGGCCGAGCCATTTTGCTTGGCGTTCTCATGAAGGAGCTGGAACCAGTCCCGCAGCCGGTCCCCCAGGTCAGCCAGGTCTTGACCTGTGCAGGTCTCTACAGTCGGCAGAATGGGGAGAAAGGGGCGTGGGTGAAGGTGGGGTGAAGCACAGCATGGTCTCAGCTTGGGATGCTGCCCTACAGGCCAGACCCTGGGCAGTGGTCAGAAGGGAAGGGGAGTGAGAAATCAAAGGCCCCCTCCCATCCTCTCCCATCTTCCTCCCCCCCGTAGTCCCTAGCACTAAACCACACAGCGCATGCTCCCTATACCTGAGACCCAAGCCCTCCAGCCCCACGGGTCCTCAGGCCTGTCCTTGTTTTCGCCACTTCTCCCTTCCTGCTCTGTGAACCTCTCTTAGCATCCCTGAGCCCTGAAGGAGGCACCCCAGGAGATGTTGGCAGGGAGGGCTCCCCCAGCCTGGCTGGGGCCCAGCACCAGCATTACCTGGCTTGCTGTCGGTGGCGGAGGGGGAGGCCTGCTCTGTGGGGCAGGGGCAGGGGCCCTCACATCTCACGGTCAGCTGCTTGCTGCTCAGGCAGGCCTGCTGCTCCAGCTTGCACTGCATGAGAAGAAAGGTCGGGTTGTGTGACTGGGGGGCGCTCACCCATGGCTACTTGTAGGGGGGTACTTCGAGCCTACCAGGCAGCCACATCTGATAGGAGGGACAGCAGGTTCCTCTGGGGGGCCAAAGGTACATAGTGTTGGGGAGACAGCAGGCCTGGAAAGGGGTTCCCAGGGATTCAGGGGCTCCCATGAACCCTGGTCTGCACCAGCTTAACGTCTCTGCACATTTATCTTTCCCAGGACACCAGTCTCCCCCACGCCCTTATCCCCACCCACCCACCTCCCCTATTTAGCTGCCTCCTGGCCCTCTGGCCTATCTTCCTTCTTACCACAGTCCCCCGGTCCCCGGGGAACTGGCTCTGGCCCCTCCCTCAGTGGTCTTTCCACGGTTACCTCCAATGGGCTTCGCCCAGCTCTCTGGACAACAGCCACCGGCTCTCTGCTCACAGCTGCTAACTCCCTGCCTTTACTAAAAACCCTCTGCCACAGCTGTTTGCAGAAGCCAGCCTCGGAGAGGGTCTCATCCACTCCTTGCCCTTAAAGTGTTTTCCCTGGTCCTGCCTGGTTCATCCCCGTGGGATGACAGCTAATGAGAAGGGGTGTAGTGTTTAATAGCATCTCCCTTGGTCCCTGGCTGCTCAGCAGAGAACACGGAGGCTCAGAGAGGCCCAGTGACTTGCCCAAGGCCAAGGGTCTGGGATGGAAGCCAGACCTCCTGATGACCTATACCTCCCCGAAGGACAGCTCTGTGACCCTCAGAACACAGCTTCCTACCCAAATCTCGCTCTGCCCTGGGGCTATGTGACAGCACTCTTCTCCTCCTCCCTCTCCCTCCCGCCTCCCCAGCGCAGCTTCTTCTTCTTTTTTTTTTTTTTTTTAAGATTTTATTTATTTGAGAGAAAGACAGACAGCAAGAGAGGGAACACAAGCAGGGGGAGTGGGAGAGGGAGAAGCAGGCTTCCCCGCCGAGCAGGGAGCCCCATGCGGGGCTCGATCCCAGGACCCTGGGACCATGACCTGAGCCCAAGGCAGACGCCTAAGGACTGAGCCACCCAGGCACCCCTCCCAGTGCACTTTCTGCCCTCAGCCTCTGGCGCAGTCTCTCTCCCCTCCCGGTGAACTTCCCCCTTTCCCACAGCCTGTGACACTGTGACTCATAAATCTGCATGTCACCCCGAAAGGGTTCCTAAGCCCTAGAACCCAACCCTAGCTGACAGTGCCCTCCAAAAACCAAGCAACTCTCAGGCCCTGGTGGCTAGCAGCAGCATTCACAATTAGCACCTGCATTTCTACGGTCCTTTAGAATTTATAAAATGCTTTCACGAATGTCTCACTTAACCTTCATAACACTCCTATAAGGTAGGGATTCACTCCCCCCAACCACCATTCCCTCCCACATGGTTGTCTCATGGAGAATTATTTTCTCCTGCCCCAGAATGCCTGGTGCTTGCTGGTGAACACCATCCCCTCTGGGTGGAAATCTACCCGTGGAAAGCTCCATCCGTCAACCCCCAACCCCGACAACTGGATGACATGGTTCTTTCCTTCCAGAGCCCTGGGTACTTTCTTGACTTACCTCACTTGCTCTGACTCGCAGTTACCTGCCCACCTGCATCTTTCAAGCCCCACTGCCCACCTGCACCTGCATCAGGCCGGGGGTGGGGTCTGGCTCCGACTCTTAGCCCCAGCCCAGGGCTCCGGTGTCCCTTCTACGGTCAGCCACACCGCATGCACTGACCGAGGACATCCGGCCTGTGGTAGCCCTGGGAGCCCCGCCGGAGGCCCTGGTTCGTTGTCCTCTCTGCTCCCCATGGCTTCGGGTGTCAACCCAGCCCCCCATCCCGCCCCCCACCTGGGGCCAGAGCTCCTCACCACCGAGCTGTAAGTGTGGCCATCCGAGCCACAGACTGAGGCGAGCGGGGCCATGTGACAGGGCTTGCAGATAGTCTCTTTGTTTCCAGGGAGCTTCGGGGCAGGCTGCTTGATCCTACAGGAGGACAGGGATGGGGAGGGCACGGGGGGCGGGGGGCGGGTGGAGGCAAAAATGAGAGAGGGAAACACAAAGGGAAGGTTCAAGAGACTGGCTCCAACAGGAAGCTGGCCCTGGTGATCTATAGCACCTGCAGCCTCCTCCCTGCCCCTGCCCACCCTCCCCATCAGCCCC
Source organism: Mirounga leonina (assembly GCF_011800145.1). Classification (NCBI taxonomy): domain Eukaryota; kingdom Metazoa; phylum Chordata; class Mammalia; order Carnivora; family Phocidae; genus Mirounga; species Mirounga leonina. The sequence continues at coordinate 689,714 of NW_023270265.1, forward strand.
AGCCAGACCCTCCTCCGGCTCCTAAGGGCGGATGGAGCCGACTGGGCAGGGTGCAGACCCCCAGCTACCCCTCTCCTGTGGTTACCGAGTCCAGCAGGGCCTTCAGGCAGCAACTCCGGGTCTGACTGCAATACTTAAAAAGGAGTCGCACCTTGCATAAGGGGTCACACCAAATCAGAGGTTGCAAACTGATGGCCCGTGGGCCGTATCTGGCCCAGAGACTCATTCTGTTTGGCGCCCAAAGGTGCTTGGCTTTGAGTTATTCACCAACATTTACAAAATGGAAGAGTTCATTCCTGGAGAGAGGGGAGGGAAATGAGACCTTTTCCAGGGGTCTTGGATCCTGGCAGGTCTTGTCCTTGGGCTGGAGCTAACACCTTTCCCTCCTCTGCAAGCCTCAGGAGCTACAACCTAAATATTTCATTAAGTCGTTGCATGTCAGAGCTGGAAAGAATCTCAAACTATCTGGGCCAACCTATTTGTCTTACGGATATGGACACCGAGTCCCAGAGAGGGGAGATGCCTTTCCCTGAGTCCCACACTGCTTGGTGATGGATCTCACATAGCATGGTGGTCTTAGAATATGTCTACAGATTCTTTGACACTCCTCCCTTCAAAAGATGGAGTGTAATTCCCTTCCCCTGGAGACTCGCTCCTAACAAAGAGAAGTGGCAGAAGTAAGAACATATGTTTTCCGAGACTAGATCATAAGTGACATTGTGGCTTCCTCCTTGTTCTCTCTCTCCTTTGGATGCCTCGCTGAGGGGAGGCCAGCTACCATGTTGTGAGGACACTCAAGCATCCCTATGGAGAGAAGTCTGTGACTAGAGCCAACAGCAATCCAGCCTTCAAATGATGCAGCCCCGGCCAGCACCTTGACTGTAACCTCATGGCAGACCCTGAGCCAGAACCGTCCAAGAGAACCACTTCTAGATTCCTGACCCTCAGAAACTGAGTGAGATAATACATTTGTTGCCTGAAGCACAAGGTTTCAGGGTAGGTCATTTTGCAGCAACAGGTAACTGCCACATAGGAGATGATCAGGCAAGCCCTTGCTATTTAAGCAACACCCCCGGAACCCCCACTCCCCAAGCCCCTCACCTGTGCTCCAGCTTCTTGCGACTGATGCACATGGCCCGCTGGTAGCCCTGGGCGATGCACACCTTGTGACGGCTGCACTTCACCTTCTGGCAGGGGTCCTTGGTGGTGTCCAGGGCTGCCGGGACACAGGGCCAGGACACAGGTCACCCGGAAATCAGTGCCAGAGAGCCCAGGAAGCCCCCAGCCCCACTTCTGAGCCTAGAAGCTCCTCTCTGCAGTAGCCCTGAGAACCAAAGCTCCTCGGCTCCAGAAGCCCCACTCCCATCAGGGCCCGGCTCCCACAGAGCCCGCAAGGCCATGGTTGGCACGTGCCCTTGGCGGGTCTCAAGTGTTTACGGGTGTCAGTCATAGTCCCTCACCTAGGAGGGGCACGTTACCTTCATCTCCTTGCTGATTGTCCTCCCAGCTCTTGATGTAGTCATCCTAAGGAAGGACAGGGCGGCAAGGAAGAAGGGAAGGGCTGAGAGTTAGATCCTGGAGCCAAGGCTCAACTCCAGGGCCAGGAGGGAGGAGGGCTGGACCTGCTCCCACATGCTAACTGCCATCAATCACCCCAGTGGCTACCCAGATGACCCCTGGCCCCCCAAGCTCTGCCAGCAGCTCCCCCAGAACTCTATCCCCCTAAATCCTTATTCCAGCCTCGCCCATATGTTCCTTACCCCTCCATCCCATACTGGGTGCTGCAGGGAAGGAGAAGTCAGGGAGAGGGAAAAGAGAGGAGGGTGGGGTGTGGGGCCCCCCGGCAGTACTCACCTCCACCTCCTGGGGATCAGGAAGCAGCAGCAGGCCCCGGGAAATGGAGCAGGAGGAGAGAAGGAGATGGGGATTTTAGTGTGATGCCCGCCCTCAGCCCGTGTGGGCCCAGAGCTCTGCGGGCCTCATCATGTGACCACAGGCACTGGGCAATGCTCTCGGATTGCTACGGTCCTCTAAGCTCTATGGCCTCCCACTGGACAACAGTATTCCTGTGTCTTCACTACAGGGAGTGTAAGGCCTGGCCCCACTCAGGGCTGGTTCTAGGAGCACCGGAGGTGAGGCGCATGACTTTGAGAGGGCGAGGTCCCATCTCTCCATTGCCCTGGCCCGACCATTAGGACAGATGTCTAAGGGACCCATACTGCCCGGGAACAGTGGTTCTCACGCCTGTGCCCTAAGTGTCCCAGAAATGCCCCTCTCTCCCTCTGCCAGGGTCCCTCCCTTGGCAGTCCCCTCCCCCACCACCGGCCACCCTGTGAGTGCGGCGAGGGCGGGGGGCTCTCTTCCACTGCACGGGGACTGTTGTTCACTCCAGGTCTGACTTTGCTGTAGGGGCCAGACGGTGCACTGAGAGAAAGGGGGGCCGCGGTTCCTCCCAATGTCACTGGTTTCCCCGGTTCCCGTGGCCCAGCTGCAAATCCTCAGATTCAGAAGATCCTGAGAAAGCCCTCGGAGATCATCTGGCCCAGCCCTCTGTGTGTGCGGGAGAGGCCAAACAGCCCAGAGACCGGAGGTGACCCACCCCAGATCCCAGTGTCTCAGAACCCCGGTCTCCCGACGCCCAGCACAGACCTCCCTTTTGGCCACAACACACAGTCTCCGAGACCTAAGGCACCCGGAGACAGCTGCTTGCCCTGCTCCAGCCACAGGGGCCTCCCCGGGGCCCACGACCCCGCTGTGGCCAGAGGCAGAGCAGCTCACACCCAGCCTAGCTCCCTGGCACCAAATCCCCAGCCCCCTCTGGTTTCCCCACTAGCCCTCATGGGGCAGAGGCGGCTGCTGACAACCAGCATACAGCTCCCAGGGCGCTCCGGGTGGAAGCTCCACCAGGCAGGCTGGGGGCCGGCCTCTCGGGACTGCAATCTGACTGTGCCAAGGAGCCAGCTGCCGGCCTCCTCTGCATGGGGCTCCGGGAGCCGGGGGGTCAGGGGCCATGAGGAGCCACGCGCAGCTGCGCCCTTCATCCTGAGTCCCAGCCACCCAAGGATCAGAGCTGTGCAGCGATGGGAGGCAGAGGCCACACTGTGGGGTGGGGGTGGGAGGGGGCCAGACACCTGTCTGGCCCAGAGAAGAGGACCTGCGGCTGCTGCACCAGAGGGCTCCTGCATGGGGGCAGCAACAAGCACAAAGGAGGGCATCCACAAGTGCTTTGAAAGCCTAAGGGCTCCGGGGCCACTGACATCTCCCCTGGAAGTTGACAAGCATCAGAGGAACAGGCAGGGACAAGGGCCTTTATCAGCACGGCCTCCTGGGCAAAGGCCAGGAACGGGCCAGGAACAAGCAGGCAGTGGGCATCACACCCAGGTAGAGCACGCCGTGGCCACGTGTGTACCCTTGCGTGTGCATTCGTGAGGGCCCCAGGTGCACACATGCACACCCGTGAGCACATGTCCTAGAGCACATAGATGTGCAGGTGTGCAAGTCCCATCTGTGAGCACGTGTCCATATGCACGCACGTGTGAGGAACAGTGCACACTGGGTGTGCGTAGGAAACAAGGACACTTCGAGGCAGCTCACCCAATGCCAGATGGTTTGTATCCAGAAATGAGGTTAGCAAAGCCCACTTCTGTGAGCAGCCCCCAGTTTTCACACTGGGGGCCAAGGCCCTCCCTCAGGCTTGGCCTTCTTGTCTCTTCCACAGAGAGAGACAGGGCGAGGCAGGGCTGGGGAGGAAGAGGAGGGCAGACAGAGCAGCAGACCTCTCCCCACAAGGGGCTCGCTGCACCAGTTCTGCCCTCCCTGTCTTGCTTTCGTGTGTGTTTCTGTGCATCTCTTCGTCCATCTCCTCTTTCTCTCTCTCCTAACCTTTCACTCTGCCCAGGCCTTCCGCCCCCCCCACCCCGACCCCTGACATGTCCGAGAAGCCCTCGCTTCCAGGAGAGTGGGAACAGCCAGCCAGAGAGGGGGATGAGGAAAAGAGAGGGCCCGGGGTCACACAATGCCCACACTCCCCTTCCCAGCACACCTTGACCTTTAGGAACTCAGCATCCATCTCCTGAAACTCCTCAGAGATTAAAGGTGGCGTCTCAGGGGTACCTGGTGTCCAGAAAGCCCTCACCTAATAAAAGCTGTCATAGCAGAAGAGACCAAGGACTCTTGGTGGAGGAGCAGGAAATGGGCAAGGAGAGGCCCCATGCAAAGCTCCTGCATGTGGAAAAGGCAGAGCTCCCTGCTCCCCGCCCCAGGGACAGCGGAGACCAGTGCGGTGTGAGGAGAACCGCCCTTGAGGCATCCCTCGGAGAAGGGTGACGAGGTCCTGTGGGCAGCATGGGGGCAGAGCCCAGGGACACATTTAGGGGCCCCTGAGGTCGGGTGTGGGCAGGCACCATCTATAAGCTGAAAAGGAGATGTTAGTTGGCAAGTGTGAATAATGCCCTTCAATGCAATGGTGTCTATTTATGGCACCCGAGTGGGCTTATTAGCAGTTGTGACAAATGGTCCCATAAAGGCACTAGGGTCTTCTCAGGAAACAGGGGGCCTGGTTCTGTCCGTGCTCTGCTGCCCATCGATCATGTCCTCCCCTGAGAAACAAGGATTCGGAAGAGCCCATTCCAGTGCTCTGGAGCGAGGGCCAGGCCAGAGGGAAGGTGGGTCCTGGGCCGAGATCTGCATTTCTGGGCAAAGAAAGAGCACATCTATTTTACCTGGTTGGTTTCAGCCGCCGTGACCACCCCCTGTGCCCAGCGGTGCTCCGCACAGTGGTCCTGCGGTGAAGCAGGCAGGACCAGTAGGATCAACCCCATAGAAAAGGAGGAAACTGAGGCCCAGAGAGGCAGAGCACCTGGCCAAGGGTCAGAAGACAGAAGAAGAGCCGAGCCAGGATTCCTTGGCTGACCTGGCCTGCATAGCGGAGGCCTCTCTCACTCAGAGAGGAACAGTCTTGCACTGAGAAGGGGGTGCAGAAGGGGTGGGGAGCAATCTGCACGCAGAGACCGCTCTCAGCCTGGCTCACTCTGCAGCCTTGGGCTGGAGAGCCCTCCTCTGTGCCATGTGGATCTCAGCAATGGCTGCACAGTAGAATCACCTGCGGAGCGTTTCAACTGCCTGTTGCCCAGAACCACCTGAGCCCAGTGGCACCTTCCAGGAGATAGAGCTGCCAGAGCTCCCACGGGTCCCGGGCTGCTCTCAGGGGTGAGGTCCTGCCGGCTCTGCATCTTAGGTCTCAAATGCTCTCTTCGGGTGCCTGGGTGGCTCAGTTGGTTAAGCGACTGCCTTCGGCTCAGGTCATGATCCTGGAGTCCCAGGATCGAGTCCCGCATGGGGCTCCCTGCTCGGCAGGGAGTCTGCTTCTCCCTCTGACCCTCCCCCGTCTCATGTGCTCTCTCTCATTCTCTCTCTCTCAAATAAATAAATAAAATCTTTAAAAAAAAAACGCTCTCTTCATCTCCTCTGGCATCGTCACCTCCACCATGGGGCCTCGGGGAGGAAAAAGAGCAGCTACTCCCTCCCTCTCACACAAAGCAGATGCTCAGTGCGCGAGGCACAGGCTGACTCACTGGAACCCGGGCTCCCAGCCTTCTCCCTGGAGTGCTCATCACAGCACCCTCTCCAAGCTGACAAGAGTGAGGCCAAGGCCGCCCTTATCATCCCCACATCCTGTCCACCCCACCCGGCTCTCCCCAACCGGCCCTCCCCCCATTGGGTCCCCTCCCCGTCCCGCCTTGCCAGTGAGGGCCTCAAGTCTGTGGTGTCCCCGGGGGTCTCCCTGTCTTTTGTCCTCCACATCGCTGCAGCTGCAGGGATCCTTCCAGACACAATCCCAACCTTAAAACCCTTCACTGAATATACTTCACTCTCATTTTTGAAAAAAATCTTAAAGGTTAGTAGGTACAAAGGATTCATACCAAAAAAATTAATGGTGATTTCCTCCGGGGGACAGAAATAGAGAATTTTGACATCTTTCTGCCTTTTCCCAATTCTCCAAATTTTCTAAAATGTGAACATGTTTTACTTTCTATTTTTTTTAATTTTTATAGATTTTTAAAAAATTTTAAGTTAGCTCTAGGCCCAACTCGGGGCTTGAACTCACAACTCCAAGATCAAGAGTAACATGCTCTACCGACCAAGCCAGCCAGGTGCCCCAGTGAATATGTTTTACTTTCTAATGAAGGGGAAAAACTACAATAAATATTATATTTAAAAACCCTCACTGGGGCGCCTGGGTGGCTCAATCGGTTAAGCGTCTGCCTTCAGCTCAGGTCATGATCCCAGCATCCTGGGATGGAGTCCTGCATCTGGCTCCCTGCTCAGCGGGGAGCCTGCTTCTTCCTCTGTCTGCTGCTCCCCCTGCTTGCGCTCTCTCTCTCTTTCTCTCTCTCTGTCAAATAAATAAATAAAATCTTAAAAAAAAAAACAAAAAACAAAACCCTCACTGGTTCCCTGTCACCTACAGAAGAAAGTCCATCTTCTCCCGATCTGTTCCTGGCTATGCCAGCCCCATGTCCTTCCAGCAGAGGCTTCAGCATGGCCAGACCTCGGCACAGCCTTCTTCCTCATGCGGGATGTGTATCTGCATCCGGCTCCAGGACTTCTATTCATCTTTCAAAACCCAGCTCGGGCATCATCTTCCCTAACGCAGCCCCAAGCCCAGCTTTCCTTCAGGCCAATTGTCCCACTTACATCACACAATGCTGTTGCTTCGCCCGATTGAGATGGCCAGTTCCTGGAGGGCAGACACCCTATAAAATTCATCCGTCTATGCCCAGCACCTAGCCCATAGTAAAAATACTGCTGATAACAGCTAACATCTTTTCAGCAATTACCACGTGGCAGGCATTGTGCTGAGCACTTTATTTTTTTTAAAAAAGATTTTACTTATTTATTTGAGAGAGAGAACGAGATAGAGATAGAGAGAGCATGAGAGGGGGGAGGATCAGAGGGAGAAGCAGACTCACTGCTGAGCAGGGAGCCCGACGCGGGACTCGATCCTGGGACTGCAGGATCATGACCTGAGCCGAAGGCAGTCGCTTAACCATCTGAACCACCCAGGCGCCCATGCTGAGCACTTTATATTCATTGGCTCTGGTACTCTTTACAACAACCCCAAGAGAAAAATTACTATTGTTATCCCCACTTCTCAGATGATAACACCGAGGCTTGGAGACGTGAAGTGACTTATGCAGGATCACATGTCAATTGCACAGCAGAAGAGTACTAGCACCCCCAGCACTGTGATTCCAGAATCTGTGTCCCTAACCAGGGCTCCGGGCTGCTCCATAAACCCATAAACTCTGGCGGATGAGGAAAGTCCCAGGCCAGGGGCTGGACCCAGAGGTCCGATCCCAGCTTGGGGGTGGTTCCGCCCACCGCACCAGCTCTGCTCCAAGCCCTCAACAGGGCGTCCTGGAGCCAGAGGAGGCGCTGGCTATGGCGGGGAAAGACACCTGGACACCGCCTTCCCCAGGCGCCTCCCAGAAACCCCTTCCTAAGCCCCTGGTTTGGTTGGTTTGGAGCTCACCCATCTCCTGCTTTGATCTCTGCGGCTCAGCGCGGTTGCCATGGAGACGGGGCCCACTGTGCCAAGCTGGGGGAGAGATGGTGGCAAGTGCGCAGGCCTAGCCGGGCTTAGGGGGCACATGCTGGGTGTTTCCAAGCGCTGTTTACTTCCTGTCATTTTCATTAGCACCCAAATCACCCGCTCACTTCACAGCTTGAATTAACCCAATCTCTCCCAGCCTCTCCATCTGCTGAGGAGGACGGGACCCTGCAGTGATTGTAGCCAAAGAAGAGCAGCCCCTCAAGGCCCTGATTGATTGGACTAAGAGCACCTGGGCAAACCTCCGCTGCCTCTTTGCATCACAGCGTGATGGGGAGACTGTCCGGAATCAGGGCATGGGGTCCCCGTTTGGCCTTGCCTCTGCCAGCAAGTCTGCAGGCTCCAGTACTGCCCTGACCGGGCCCCCGGGCCCCACTTCCTCATCTATGAAACGGGCTGACTCCCTTGCCTTCCTCCCTGAGCTGTGGAGGGACCCAGGGCAATGTCTCAGAGGACTGGATGAACTATGAAGCTCTAGACTTCAAAAGCCACAAAACCGGACCACCGAAGCCTGGGTTCTTTGGCACACACGGTGGGAGCCTCAGGGAGGGATGGGCCAGAGGCACTTTGGGATCTCACGGTCATCAGGGCCCTCCAGTATAGACTTCTGACATTGTCACCAAATGACACAGAGGCACACCAACAGGACGAGATGTTCATCATGAGACTTTCAATAAAGCACAACTTTTGCAATCTTGCTATGGCATTTCTTCATTTTTTACTAGATCAAGAACCTCTAACAATGGAAGTGGGCCAGGCCTCTCTCAACCTCTGAAAGGCCCTGTGCCCGGCATTATTTTTGCCTCATTCCTCAGGCGAGGGAGCCTCCGATGGAGCCCAGGCCCCTGGAGAAGGCCCAGGAGTGGGGGCACTTGTGGCTGGGCCTCTCTCGTCCCTCCCTGCAAACAGCCAGAGGAGCACGGAGTGAGGAGCCCAGAAAGGAATGGGGAGGGGCCAAAGGGGGGCCATCTAGGCTCCTTCTCAGCTGAGGACAGACACCTCCGTCACATGCCCAGGCAGAAGGCACCTTGAGGAGGCTGTGGCCGCCATGTGGAGGACGTGAAAACAGGGGCAGTTGTTAAATATTTGTCCCCCTCTGGGAGGGGGTGGCAGACGCTCTGGGTGAGGCCTGCACAAACAGAAGGAGACAGGCATCTGGGAGACTCTCGGTCTCCCCCCCCACCCCACCCCTTGGAGGAATTTCCTTGGAGGGCAAAAATGTGCTTATCACTCCCAGCATGCCAGGGGCTCCCCCTGGCCTCAGGTATGCAAGCAGCAATGCCCCCACTCCATGGGCTTGACCTCTCCCCTACTCGGGGCATCTCAGCCATCCTCCTCCCCACCCTCCTTGGGTTTCTGGTTCTAAGCAGCAGCCTCAGGGGGCCATAAAGGGCAGAGAACAGGGAGATGGGGCCTGAAATTCTATTCTGAGTTGCCTTGAGACCTTGTTTTCCCTTCTGGAACATGAGTGGGGAGGCAGGATTTAAAGCCCAGATTAAGGATTTAAACCTCTGCGGAAACACAGGCATGGTGCGGGGAAAGAATCCTGGGCTGAGAAGGGAGAAGGGTTCTCGGGTGCCTGCACTTCTCTGGGTCTGCGTCTCCATCTGGAAAAGGTAGGGGCTTAGTGCTGCTGAGGCTGCACAGTTCTCCTCTCCCAGCTCTTGCAAACCGAGAATTCTGAGGATAGCGGGGAAAGAACCTGAGTAAGTTCAGACTCTTCTATGTGCTCCAGCCTGTGCAAGGGAACACGAGCCAGAGGGTTGCATTCAGGCAGGGGTAAGGCACTGGCCAGGCCTGGCTTGTCCTGCCAGCTGAGTGAAGCCTTGACCTCTTTTCTGATGAAGGGAGCCGGAGGGGCAGGATGCCCTGCCTTGGGGAATCCGTTCTCCACCTGCGGGAGTCCTGTGCTTACCTATTCCCAGGCCTGATAGGTGGATGGATGGATTGCTCCATAGGCATATTGGGGATGAGTGGGAGGCAGAAAGGGGGTAGCTGGCTGCAGCCAGGCCCAGGCCCACAGACACAGGGGCGGAAGAACAGCGAGGGGACAACCTTCCTTCAAGATGTCATTCACTCCCTTATCCTACAAATGAATCACTGGAGAGTCAGGGTGCCAGGGTTCTAGTTTGACTGTCTCCACATTTCAGGGTCCAGAAAGAGCAAAGAGATCTCCCCAGATCACAGGACGAGTTAGTTGAGATTCTTTCTGGCACATTCCATAATGCATGCATTTGTCTGGAGCGCCTACAGTGTGCACACACAGCCTGTGCAATGCTCCAAGGACAGGGAGGTAAGGTACACAAGTAGTCTAACCCCAGGTCCTGCCCTCAGGGGCTTGGTAACTATGGGAGGAACGTGCTAAGCACACATTAAAATACGAGTCGGAGCACTCTCCAGATACAAGTGCAAGTGTAAGTGAGGCCACGAGGCAGCACTAAGGTGTGCCAAATGACTTTCTGACCAATAAATACCGCAGGAACCCGGGGGAGGGGCTTATACCTGCAAATGAACGCTGGTTGAGCCCTTAGGAGCTAAGAGGCTGTCCCTTTTCCAGAACCACATCGCCCTACCTCCCGCAGCTGGGCCTAGTGAGCTACAGTGGTGCATCCACGCCCAAAGAAGACCATGTTACACCTGCAGGGAAGCCTATGCAGGGTAGGATGACGATCTCCTGGTGCTCGCCCCAAGATGCCATTAGGCCCCATTCCTCAGCATTCCCTGTCTCTGGCTAATATACACCCTATCCTGGTTTGGTGCCGCCCACTGCCCAGCTTGTGGAAGGGGTGGGGGGGGGGTATGTCTGCAGGTGAAGAGGCTGTGGACTGGCTCTAGTACCATCTTCCTGCAGTCATAGAACGCTAAGGGCTCTGTAGAGGCTTCTGTTCAGCCAGCCGATTAAGCCCCTGGGAAAATCAAGGGCCAGAAACGTGAAGTGGCTCTCACAAGATCACACAGCTAGTTCTGTCCTCTCATGAGGAAGACGAGCTGAGTGTTCTCCCAGGGCCCTTGGGGCATGGGGTAGGAGAGAGCTCTTCCAGTCTTCCAGACAGCCTCTGACCTTCTGGAGAATGGGAGGGGGTGGTGTTGATCTTCCACCCTCTTCAGCCTGCCTGGAAGGTGAGAGTACCACACAACAGCCTCTCCAGGTAAAGAGTGCTCTTCCCTCCCTCTCTCCCCAAGGCTGGAGCCCTGCTGGGTGTTCAAGAGTCCCTCACCATGCTGACACGGCTCTGGGAGATGCCAGACCTTCCGGCTGGGAGAGGATTCAAAATCAGAATGGAGGAGGATGCCAGGGAAGGACTCACCTTCCCATCCCCAAGCCCCAGTTATGGAATCCATTCTGACCCAGTTTGGGGTTCTTCTCACGCACCCACACTTACAAACATCTGTGCTGCTCATTCCCACACTTGCATTGATTTGGGTGTGTGGTATGGGGACAGGGGAGGGGCGGGGAGAAGGGAGCCCCTTTGTGGCTAAACCTTGTTACTGGCTTACTTGGTGATCATAAAAATCTGAGAGTCATGAGTAGCCAGCAAGCACTACTCTCCCGGGCCAGGCCCCAGGATCAAGGTGAAGCCCCTCGTGCAGGGGAGATGCTCAGATCTGCAGGGAATGAGGGAACACACATCAGTGTCTTTCTCACGGAGACTGAGGCACGGTGGGGGCCAGCCCCAGAGATGATGGTCCATCGGGTACCTTTCTGTGGGGGCTTCGGGCTGGGGAGTCCTGCCTGAAATGGATGCCCTCCAGCCCTGTGACGAAAGGCCTCCATGCTGATGCATCGGTTTTGGTCTCCTTGCCCGCCGGAGAGGGAAGGCAACGTCCCTGGCATCATGTGGCCAGCCAGTGGCAGAGCCTGAACCCGCACCCAGGCCTTCCAGCTCCCAGGCCAGGGCTCTCCCAGCACACCGCACTCCTGCCTCTCCTGGGTAGAGAGCTGCCTTTGGGGTGTCGCTAGGGTAAGGGGTGGGGAGCAGGCTGGTGGCGGGCTGCTGAAGACACTGAGGGTTTGGCCCACCTTCCTAAGAGGTGCTGCTCCAGCCCAGGGCAACCTTGAGGCTCCAAGGGCACAAGCTGGGGTAGACTTTGTTCTTCAGGGTAGACTCTTCCCTCCCATTTGTCCCTAAGGGTTAGGCCTCGAGTGCCCTGAAAAGCAGAGTTGAACCAGAGGACCTGGATTCAAATCCCAGTTCGGCCACTTTCTAGCTATTCGGCCCTGCAGTATGTTACTTAACTTCTTTGCGCCTTCGTTTCTTCAAACGCGGAATGCATGGGTCATGACGAACGATAAATAGGGTGGTTGAGGGGCACGAGAGACGATGCAGGGACGTGTTTACTGCAGGGACCCCAGCTGCAAGCCAGCGCTCACTGCAATCAGTGATTCAACGTACGTTAACTGAGTGCCTCCTGGGGGCCAGGCACCGTGCGAGACGCCCGTCAATCTCATGAAATTTTAATGGAAGTGGAGTACAAAGTAGGGAAGAAGAGCCAAGAAGAAAAAGAACATTCAGTGCTGCCTCGCCCGGCTCTTGGAGCCTGCCCGGAAGAATGCTGTGTAATGGGCCTGGCTCCTCTCACGTGCCCGTCTCTATCTACGAGGCCCTGGATGCTCTGTTCTGAAGACCAGCAGTCAAGTCCCACCCGGTTCTGCAGGGAGTGAAGCCGGAGATAATAGCCCCTGGGAGCAGGCCTCTGAAAGGCCCAGGCCTGCCCAGGGGAGGGCACAGCTAGATCACAACCTCCCCCTCTCCTCTGGCATGAAATTCTCTCCTCCTTGGCATGAGGCACTGGGCATTAGAGGAAATCTACCCCAGCACAGGATGCGCAACCCTGCACCCACTGGAGGGGAGGATTACTCTGCTGGTAAATCCTGCCTCCCTATAATCCTAGCGCTCAGAGAAAGAATGCTAAACTCAACTCCCCCCCTAACCAGCTCAGACCAATTCCAGGTTGGAGCACCTGCCTACGCTTTCTTCTTCTTTGTCCTCCTGACCTCTTCCACATGATGCCCTCAATCTTCCCCCCTCGATTCAGTCCCCCCCCCATTTAATGAGACATGCCCCTAATCTACAGTACTGACTCCTCCATCCTATGCCCAAGAACATTCCACTCCTCTTGCCCCCCTTCTACTCAGGCAAACTGGGGGCCTGCGCCATTTTGTGGTTATGAACAAGGTTCTGGTACAACCTGGCAACACCTTAGAGGTTCAAAAGGACGTCCATCTCCCCTTTGAGGATCCAAGGAACACATTTTCAAGAAAGCAAGCCCTATGCTTGCTTCTGTGCCCAACGAGAGGGCCTTCGGGCTTTAGAGTAGAAAGTGGGGCGTCTACTAACAGAGGAGGGATGAGAAGTGTCCGTAGTATTGGCAGAGTCCCTGTAGACAGTGTGAGCACCGCACAACTCCAGGGGGCACCATCACACTGTGGCACCTCTCGAGTTGTGCAATGCAGTGGCTCTGAGCTAGCAGCCTCCTGCCCTTCTGCAGAAGCTGCCAATGGATCCCCAGAGCCAGACCCTCCTGCCCAGCCTTCCCTGGCCTCCTCTCTCCCTGATCCTGTCTTCCCGCAGCCAAGGCTACCTTAAATGGGGTTTTAGAGGACATCTGCCCTATAAAAGCCTGAGGCCACCCAAATTAATACATACCCTAAAGCTTTCCATGAATCCTATGGGGTGAATCCTATCCTTTCTTCTGATGAGCATGGGAGGAAGGAGGAAATGACTGGCACCAATACAGGGAGACAGGTGGGCAGCCTTGTGCCAGGGGGTCAAGCAGTCAGTTATTTATCCTCACCTACAGAGTTGGCTATTGGAAGCAGGTGGAGAAAGGGAGATGGGGAGGCATCTTTATTTTTAAACCTTTACTGTTCTGATAAGCATTTCTTTTCCCTCTGACCTTCACCAGTCCCACTTTGGAAGATCAAACAGCCGGCTAGTCAGAGGGAGGCCTGGACCGGTGACACATGGATTTGGGATGGACCAGCCTGCTGCCACCCCCTCGCTGCTGTGGTGGGGCTGCTTCCCAGGCAGGGGCAGGAGACTGCAGCTAATCTGTGCTGGGCCTGCTGGGGCCTCGGAAAAGGCCTTGCAGGGACTCCTGCCTCCCTTGCAGGGACCAGCCGTGGGTGGGGCAAACTGCCTACACTGGGTCCCAGGCCCCTCTGCCCCAGATGACCTGGCTGCATGCGATCCTTTCTGATGAATTACAACCTACCGGTTAGACTTTGAAGAGAAACTGTCACTTGTCTCACGATAACAAAAAGATCCATATCTCTGCCTTTTCCCATCATTTTGCTGGAGAGCATATGAAGTATGTGCGTTTTAAACACATTTCTTTCTTTTTTTAAAAAAGATTTTATTTATTTATTTGACGGAGACAGAGACACAGCGACAGCAGGAACACAAGCAGGGAGAGTGGGAGAGGGAGAAGCAGGCTCCCCGCTGAGCAGGGAGCCGGATGCGGGGCTTGATCCCAGGACCCTGGGATCATGACCTGAGCCGAAGGCAGACGCTTAACGACTGAGCCACCCAGGCGCCCCTAAACACATTTCTTTTTTTTTTTTTTTTTTTTTAGATTTTATTTATTTTTATTTGAGAGAGAGAATGAGAGACAGAGAGCACGAGAGGGAAGAGGGCAGAGGGAGAAGCAGACCCCCTGCTGAGCAGGGAGCCCGATGTGGGACTCGATCCCGGGGCTCCAGGATCATGACCTGAGCCGAAGGCAGTCGCTTAACCAACTGAGCCACCCAGGCGCCCCCCTAAACACATTTCTAAGGAACTTCTGCATGCACACAATTTAAGAGAAGATGAGAAAGGTCACGGTGTGGCCAGTGTTGTACCAGGTGGGCCCGATGAGGGAACTTGGCAAATGAAAAACGAGAATTGGGGTCGTATTAGAGGCTTTCTGCGAACTGGCAGGCATCTGAGAGCTCTAGGTGGCCAGGACCAGCCGCCTTCTCCTCCGGTGCATCCACATCCGGGCCCATCCTCCACCTCACACCCGGCCCCCTTCTCTGGGTTCCAGCCACGCCCTCTGCTACCCGCCCCCCCACCCCCCACCCCAGCTCCTACTTCCCCCTTCTGGGAACGCAGCCTCCGGTTTCCCCTCTGATCTACAGGTGCTCGTAAACAAAGTGCTGCAGCAAGCCCGGCTAGTCCGCAGCCGCCTCCCCAACCCCCACCAGGCTAGGTTCGGCCCAAGGTTAAGCCAGGGTTCGGGCAGGCGTCCCCGTCCCCAAAGGGACCCCAGACCCAGCTCCTGGGCTTTCCCCTCTGCTTTTCAAGCCCACGGGGCTGCGGAGTCTTTCCTCCGGATCGGAGCTTCTGCCTTCTCTAGGCCCGGCTCCCCCACGAAAGGTCGCTCCTGGAAAACCAACCTCCATGATCTCGCGCCACTCTGCACGGGGACCCCAGACCTGGCTCTAGTGGCCACCCGGAGGTGGCCTCAGCTATTTTCACTGCCGTCGCCTGCCCCCAATCATGGACACGCCTTTCACCATGTCGCCTAATGAGGACTGCTAGGACACCTCCCCCCATCCCCAACTCAAAGCCCCAGCCAAGGGCTCTGTCCCCTTCTGTCCTCCCTCCCCCAAAGCCCAAGGTGGGAATAGAGGGCACTCGCGCAAGACGATGCTACCTACCGGCCGGCCGCACCCAGACCTGCCCCTTCTGCAGTGCCCCGTATGTGGAGCCTGCAGCATCCACCCGGCTGGGGGCAGGCCTGGGGGGCCTCTTTTTTTTCCACCAAAAAAGGAGGGGAGCCGGTCGGGGGTTCAGCCGCAGCCAGGGTCCCCAGCCCTCCCGCCCTGCACCCCCACTTGCATCCCGCGCCCCTCTCGGCGCCCGACCTGCAGTGGAGACCGCGTCTGGAGCGCGCGCCCCCGGAGCAACTCCTTGCCCGGGACTCGCCCGGGGCGGCTCTAGGGCTTGGGGTCCCGGGCCTGGGGGGGGCGGTTTCGAGGAGGGGGCGCCGAGCTCGGCCGGCGACGGCTGGCGGGAGCGGGTGGGTGCGCGTTGTTTACTCTCGGTGCGGTCAGCGGGCTGGGCTGCGGGGCGGCTGGCTGCGACGTGCCGCCACCGCTCCCGGCGCCCGGGGCTCCGCTCCGAGCCTTCCTCCCCAAACCCGCGCCCCTGGCCCTCGCGGCCCTGCAGACTCACGTCTCGAAAGCGGTTCCAGTGCTTGATCTTGCCGCTGTACTGCGAGATGGACGACAGCCATTGCTCGTCCTCCATGAAATTGCCGGGGGTCTCGCCCTCCTTGACCCCTTTGGCGTCGCCTTCGGCCAGGGCGGCCGCGGCGAGGAGCAGCAGGGGCAGCACCAGCCGCCCGCAGCCCGGGGCGCGCATCGTGGTCAGGGTCCGACCGGGAGCTGGGTGGGGGGTGGTCTTGACTTCTGCAGGATTTTAATGTCCTTCTTCCCACCCCGCGGTTGGCGAAGCAAACGCCGTCGTCTTCCTCCGCCCTCCTCCTGCGGTCTGACTCCGGTGACAGACGGATAGTGGGTCGCGGCTGAAATGTGACCTGGTTAGGAGATGCACTTGTCTGAAAAAGCCCAGCGCTGGACGCGGAGAGGGAGAGAGAATCAGAGAGGCTGCGCCAGCAGGGGCCGTGTCTGTAACTGTAGCATCAGCATCACGTTTGACATCATCATACCTGGTTTAAAAAAAAAGAAGGAAAAAAAGAAAACGGAAAAAAAAAAAAAAAAGGAGGGGGTAGATTTCAAAGGGAAGCGCTAGATGAGAGCGCCAAACGCCAGCCAACCGCAGCAGAACCCAGCCCAGCCTCACACTTAGGGAGTTGCAAACCAAGGAATCCAAATCCTGAGATGTCCCTGCTGTCTCTGCAAGGGTGGAGGGCCAGAGAAAGGGCCGGCGGTGTCTCCCCAGGGAAGATGGGAGTGGGGAGGACACAGGTCTCTCCAGTTACAAAGCCAGTAGGCTCAGGTGTCTAAAAGGGAATTTGGCCACAGACACTCTTTCTGTCTCCCCTTGCTGGCCACCCAGAGGGGCCTGCGCCACAGCCCTGACAGCTGGCTTGCTGCGGGTTATGGCTCTGACAGTCACGGGCAGCTTCGTTAAGACAAAAGCCATAGAACAACTGGCTGCCTCCGAGAACTATTGCTTCCCAGCCCCACATGCTTTTTTCCAGGCAAGGCCGCAGCACTGAATGGTGGGTAAGAGAGGCAGATGTCCTCCTCCCCAAGCAGCTGTTTCAGGGCTTCACCCCTTTTGTTAGCCCTTTCTAGGGCAACCCTAAAAGGTAAACGTCTGACCATTTCATCTGCCTTGAGGCTGCACATTTGAAAAAGGCGCGTTTGTTCGTGCTTTTGACTTCAACTTGTTTCTAATAAGCCACTGGGGAAGGGGGTTGGAGGGGAGGCTGGTTTTGTCTGAGGTGTTTAGGTTTTTGTTAAAACTGTGACCCTCATCGTTGCCTGTAAAAATGTGTTGCCATCCCAGCTGGGAAGGCTGGAGGCTGGGCAGTCCCAGGATCAGAGCAGAAATGGGGTGAGGTTTACATTACTAATAAATGGAAGAGGAAACATGGAGAGAATCTGACAGGACAAACATAATGAACTTTTGGGACCCAAGCCTTAGATTGTGTTTTTATAAAAAGACTTGGCTGCTGTGGTCTTTAAAAAAAAAAAAAAAAAAAAAAAAATCAAATCAAAGGCAATGAAAACATGATCTTAATCAGTAGGAAATAACGCAGGTTAGAATAGTCACCCTGAATCTGGCCTGCCTGAGAATTCTGACTGCATCAATGGCTTGGGCTGGGGTCCCCTTGGGAAAACAGAAAACAATAGCTCCTTTTCCGTGTTTTCTTTTTCCTTTGCGGTTGGATTTAGAGGTGGTGCTGCAGGGCGGCTCTGGCCGTTAATGTCTCCCAGTAAATACAGCAGCCTTGCCGGGCTGTATAAGACTGTATAGTGGGAGAAGAGTTTCTTGTCAGACTGGGGGTGGAAACCCACTTACTAGCTGTGTTAGTGGGCAGGTTCTCTAATCTATTTTTTTTTTTTTAAAGATTTTATTTATTTACTTGAGAGAGAGAGAGAGAATGAGAGAGAGCACATGAGAGGGGGGAGGGTCAGAGGGAGAAGCAGACTCCCTGCCGAGAAGGGAGACCGATGCGGGACTCGATCCAGGGACTCCAGGATCATGACCTGAGCCGAAGGCAGTCACTTAACCAACTGAGCCACCCAGGCACCCTAATCTATTTTCTGTCTGTAATGATAATACCATCTATCTCAGAAGAATTCTGGGAAACTCGTGCAAAACTACATACTAAGTAGGACAGTGGACGTTTAAAAAATGTTAGTTCTTTTCTCAGGTGGAGAAGAGAAGGCTCTGAGGCCCCAAAGTTCTGAAGACGTACTAAAATTTGCCATCTTTTTCCACCATCTCAATCCTAGTCTTAGCAAAGCTCATTGTGTTATCTCCAAGGCATTGAGGAAGATTCTAGACATAGCCCTCCGGTTCCAGTCCTATCTTATGAAGTCCCTGATCCTCTAAAATTACCGAAGTTGCCCAATATGCCCAATAGTTTGGACAGGCACTGACAAGATGCCGATCAATAAGACAATAGATGTTTCTAGACTTTTGAAGGTCAAAATGTTTCCCACACTCCTGGACAGTCCCTTCAGTGGGACTGGTCTTCTGCAACACCTTCAAGCTGGGTCAGCTGATTTGTACTGAAGACAAATCAACAGGAGTCCAGGATTGTTATTAAGCCAATAGCAAAGCTAATTTAGGGGAGAGAATCCAATTTTCCAGATGACAGGTAAAAGAGTTGTAGAAAATGGACAATTAGGGCGCCTGGGTGGCTCAGTTGGTTAAGCGACTGCCTTCGGCTCAGGTCATGATCCTGGAGTCCCGGGATCGAGTCCCACATCGGGCTCCCTGCTCAGCGGGGAGTCCGCTTCTCCCTCTGACCCTCCTCCCTCTCATGCTGTCTCTCATTCTCTCTCTCGCAAATAAATTTTAAAAATCTTAAAAAAAAAAAAAGAAAATGGACAATTATAATTTATAAAGAAGAAAAGGTTTTCCTAACCTTTGAGAGAATTACTAGATTGGCCTTTTCAAACGAATGGGCCCAAAGCCGCTGGGTGTATTTGTTAAATGGTACATATGTTTTATGCATTTTTCTGTTTGTATTTAGTACTTAGCAATACAAAATGGAGGAACTTTAGTTTCTAAATAAGAAACTTACATTTAACCATATCTTTAAAACCATGTAATCTCATTTCTGGATGACCTCACAAGCATTAAAAAAATGCACAAAGATATTCAATCCAGAATTGTGTATAATAGCCAAACCTGGAAACCAGCTCATTGTCCATTAGTCAGGGACCAACTAGTTAAAGTATAAAACATACACACAATGAACTATTGCAAAGACATTAAAAATCATGTAGATCTGTATCTGTTGACAACTAAGGTGACCCACTACATATTGCTGGATGAGAAAAGCTTGTTATAGAAGATCATGTGTAATATGATCCCATTTGAAAGAAGTATAGTATGGTATAGCAGTTGTCAAACTTTCTGGTTTCGGGGGTCCTTTACACTAAAAAATTATTGAGGACTCCCACAAAAGTTTGTTTATATGAGACATATAGACACAGATATTATCTATTGTACTTGAAAATAAAACTAAGCCTGCCTCTAAATTTTGCTGTGAACCCAAAACTGCTCTTAAATCTTTAAAGAAACTCCTAAGAAGTGAAAAAATGTTTATTTAAAAATAACAATAAGGAACCCATTACATATTAACAAAATCATGTATTTTATGAAACACAACTATATTCCCCCCCACCAAAAAAAAAAAATTAGCAAGAAGAGGGGCATTGATCTACATTTAATGTCTGGTTCAAAAGAAGACTGGTAGATTAGCTTCTGCATTATAGCAAGTATATTAGTTTGTTAGGATTGTCATAACAAAATACCACAAACTGGGGGAGGCTTCAACAACAGAAATTTATTTTCTCCAAGTCCTGGAGACTAGAAGTCCAAGATTAAGGTGTTGCTAGGATTGGTTTCTCCTGAGGCCTTTCTCCCTGGCTTGCAGATGGCTGCTTTCTTGTTGGGTCATACATGGTCATTCCTCTATGCACGCACATGTCTGAGTTTTTTTGTTTTTGTTTTAAGATTTTATTTATTTGACAGAGAGAGACACAGCGAGAGAGGGAACACAAGCAGGGGGAGTGGGAGAGGGAGAAGCAGGCTTCCCTGCAGAGCAGGGAGCCCGATGCGGGGCTTGATCCCAGGACCCTGGGATCATGACCTGAGCTGAAGGCAGACGCTTAACGAGTGAGCCACCCAGGTGCCCCTGTCTGACAGCTTTTTTCCTTTGGTTATCAAACAACCCTTTATTGAAGGATGTTCCTTTCTAGTCCTCAACTGGACATTTCACCACACCACTGTTGATGTCATGAAGGTAGCAGCCATCCACACTGCAGCCCACGGATCAGGGCAGAGGCAGAAGGAACTATCTAAATTGGGCTTGTCTGTCCTGGATGGTCAGTTTCACCATAATCCTCAGACCCTTCCAATCACCAGTTGCCTTGGTGATGTCATCACCAACGTTTTTTGAAGAAAGACCCAGGGGGGCTGATCTTGGAGGCCAGGGGTCTGATGTACCCATATTTCCTCTTCTTATAAAGACATCAGTCAGAATGGATTAGGGCCTACCCTAAAGGCCTCAGCCTCATTTTTACTTGATCACCCCTTGAAAGGCCCTATCTCCAAACACAGTCACATTCTGAGCTGCTGGGGGGTTAGGGCTTCAACATATGAATTCCTAGGGATATAATTCAGCCTGTAACAGCAGATAAAACTGAAAATAGCTAGTAAGAGTACAGTAGAAATATTGAGAGCAAACTGAGTTAATGTCTAAAAATATATTACATTGGGGCGCCTGGGTGGCTCAGTCGTTAAGCGTCTGCCTTCGGCTCAGGTCATGAACCCAGGGTCCTGGGATGGAGCCCCACATCAGGCTCCCTGCTCCGCGGGAAGCCTGCTTCTCCCTCTCCCACTCCCCCTGCTTGTGTTCCCTCTCTCGCTGTGTCTCTGTCAAATAAACAAAATCTTTTTAAAAATAAATAAATAAAAACATATTACATTATATGTAAACCTGCCAACTTACAAAATTCTAGAAAACTCAAAAACATACGAGCACATATTCCATTAACCATCAGAGTGATAATGTCACCATGTCACATAGCCTCTGGAAAACTCCACTGTACACTGACGAGAGAATGAGAGTGAAAAAAACAAATAATACCTTAGTAATGTTAAGAAAACAGTGTGGACCTCACACACAGCCCTAAAAGGTTCCCAGGGATTCCCAGGGGTCCAGAGACCACATTTTAAGAACTGGTGGTATAAGCTGTTATGACCTCAGGCAAATCTCTTAACCTCGTTAAGCCTCAGTCTGTAAAATGAGGGTAATGATAATACCAACTGAAGTAGGCTTTGTAAAGATTAATGAGTTAATACTCGGGGCGCCTGGGTGGCTCAGTCGGTTAAGCGGCGGACTTCAGCTCAGATTATGAGCTCAGGGTCCTGGGATCGAACCCTGCATTGAACCCTGCATCGGGCCTGCTTGAAATTCTCTCTTTCCCTCTGCACCCTCCCCCGCCACTTGCGTGTGAAATCTTTAAAAAAAAGAGTTAGGGGCGCCTGGGTGGCTCAGTCGTTAAGCGTCTGCCTTCGGCTCAGGTCATGATCCCAGGATTCTGGGATCGAGCCCCGCATCGGGCTCCCTCCTCTGCAGGAAGCCTGCTTCTCCCTCTCCCACTCCCCCTGCTTGTGTTCCCTCTCTCGCTGTGTCTCTCTCTGTCAAATAAATAAATAAAAATCTTTAATAAAAATAAATAAATAAATAAATAATAAATAAAAAAAAGAGTTAATACACAAATGAGAAGTGTGAGCATCCCGCTAACATTAGCTGTTATTTGTGAAACATTATTTAACAATTTGATATGATACGTGCTTAAACGCATAGGGAGTAGTAACCTCTGGATGATGAAATTTGTTTTTAAATAAACATTTAGGGGTGCCTGGGTGGCTCAGTCATTAAGCATCTGCCTTCAGCTTGGGTCATGATCCGTGGTCCTGGGATCGAGCCCCGCGTCGGGCTCCCAGCTCAGCAGGAAGCCTGCTTCTCCCTCTCCTGCTCCCCCTGCTTGTGTTCCTGCTCTCACTGTCTCTCTCTCTCTGTCAAATAAATAAATAAAATCTTTAAAAAAAATTTTTTTTAAATAAATAAATCAACATTTAAACTGAAGTATAAAATACATGTTGAAAAGAGCATAACGGGTATAGCTGGATGACTTGGCACAAGGTGAATGTATTTGATCTTTTGTTTAAAAGAGCATTTTAGGGGCCCCTGGGTGGCTCAGTCGGTTAAGCAGCTGCCTTCGGCTCAGGTCATGATCCCAGGGTCCTGGGACTGAGCCCCACATCAAGCTCCTTGCTCCGCAGGGAGCCTGCTTCTCCCTCTCCCTCTGCCTGCATGCCGCTCCCCGTTCTTGTGCTCTCTCTCTCACTCTCTCTCTGTGTCAAATAAATAATCTTAAAAAATAAATAAATAAAAGAGCATTTTATTAACAACAACAAGAAAGCTATTAATAAAAACAGCCCCAATGGCAACCCTTTCTCTCGCCTGTAGTGTCTTGGCGTATCCATGTTCCCTGGAGGCATCAAGGGAGAATCTGAGAGGTCTCCTCACTCAGTACACACCCCTGGTGCCATGGGGTTCCCTTCAGCTCCAGGGAGAGAGTGCGGCGCAGGAGTGAACCCGAACGAGCTTTGGGTCTTTACGAAGCTGGAGTCTCATCAGTGTCCACTGTAGTAAATTCTGAAGCTCACTTAAACATAACCACGACAAGAAGTGACTTTTATTATGTTTCTACCATGGGTATGGAGTTTGTCTGGGGCTAACTCCTTGTGTCGCCTCCCAAAAAATCAAGATGATTCTCCCATGACGAAGTTTCTTATATAACAACACAGATCTTGTGTGATAATTGCAGTGAGAGACCGTTTTTCCTCTTCCTCTTCGAGGAGCTGACGGTGAAGTCAGTGTCTCAAAAACCGGCTGGAGGGATGGGAGCTGCAATTTATTTCAGGGCAGAATGAATTGCTAAGTGATAATATTAAAGGAGATTTGATTATAAACACAAGTAGCAAATCTTCCAACATGTACCCCATTACAATTAGGTGGGAGGGGATCCCGAATCTTGGAAAATTCTTACAAATTTCTACAACTGACAAGGTTCTAGGAAACACAAAAATACACAAGTACATGCTCCATTAACCATCGGAGTGAAGATGTCACTATGTCACGTAGCCTCTGGAAAAGTCCACTGTAGAGTCGTGAAAGAAGGAGAGTGAAAAAGGTAAATTACTTGTGAAAAATTACTTAATAATACAATAGGTTCTTAAATGCACAGTTTCCTCTAAATTTTAAATAACAGCATCTCCAATTCTATTAAGAATTTAGGACTTGGGGGCGCCTGGCTGGTTCAGTTGGTAGAGCACGCAGCTCTTGATCTCAGAGTTGTGAGTTCAAGTCCCATGCTGGGTGTAGAGATACTTAAAAAAAATAAATCTTTATATTAAAAAAAAAAAGAGGGGCGCCTGGGTGGCTCAGTCATTAAGCGTCTGCCTTCAGCTCAGGTCATGATCCCAGGGTCCTGGGATTGAGCCCCACATCAGGATCCCTGCTCAGCGGGAAGCCTGCTTCTCCCTCTCCCACTCCCCCTGCTGTGTTCCCTCTCTCGCTGTCTCGCTCTCTGTCAAATAAATAAAAATCTTCAAAAAAAAAAAAAAAAAGAATTTAGGATTTGATAAAGTTACACTTTCCAAAGATAAAACTTAAAAAAAAAAAAAGATTTACTGGAAACACAGGTCATAATCTCTGACATTGAAAACAAGATATCTTTACTTCCTGGCCAAGGCTGCCAGGCGGCAGGTGCTGGAAAGAAACCAGTAAGAGCGAAGTGCTGGGATGAGATGAGGACACTGACCTCCGCTGTCAGCTCCACTATCCAGTATGATCCCTTGGTGCACTCCTTCCCACGTGCCATCTAACCACTGATGGTAAACAAGGTAAAACCTCAACTTAAAAAAAAAAAAAAAAAAATGAATGTTCCTAGTAGAAAGCATCTGGAGAAAAAACCACCTGCAGGCACTCACATGTAAGGTCTGGATGAATGATACAGCTATGCTAGGGAGTCAGTGAGGGCAACACCATATCCCAACACACCCCGACGAAGGGGGTCAAGCTGAAACTGTATGATAATACTAGAGAAAAACACAGTGACTTTGGAAATTCATTTATTCACAAATGATCTGTGCAGTCACACTGATGAACAAATCTGAGTGGTACACACGGCCCTTACTGTGTAGCAGCATTAACGCACAGGGTTCAGAATGAGCCTTTTCAAACAGGAAGAATCAAAGTAAGAGTAAGGAATGAAGGGAAGAGAAAGAGGTGACGTGGAGGGAGAGGGATGTGAACAGAGGAGGTGAGGGTGAGGCTGGAGCTCCCCAGCAGAGCATGTGGCGGGACTGATGGGTCGGGGAAGCCATGCTGGGAGCCCCCTCCGTCCACTGGTCTGTGGCAAGGAAGGAGCTTCTGCAGCTGACCCTGCCCCAGGGAACTCGGCATCCTCCTGACAATATTGTCACTGTTTCTACTGCTGCGGCCCATAAAAGAGCTATGATGCCATGACTCCATCAGGGGCCTGGGAAGGCTGGAGGGTAGGGTAAGGTAAGGAACGGTAACCTAACAAATATAAAAGAGTTCAACTTCAGAAGAAAGAGGACAGACCAAAGTAAAAGATAAAAACTTTAAGTTATTTTGCTAAAGATAAAATTCTGAGTAGTAAAGGAACTGAAAGCAGGATCGCGAAGCGATCCCTATACACCCATGTTCGTAGAGCACTATATTCACAACAACCAAGACGTCAAGGAACCCCAGTGTCCAGTGGTGGCTGAATGGATAAACAAAACGTGGGGTACACGTGCAAGGGAATATTATTCAGCCTTTTTTAAAGGAAGGTAATTTTGACCAATGCTACAACATGGATGAACCTTGAGGATGTTTTGCTAAGTGCAATACGCCAGTCACAAAAAGACAAATACTGTATGATCCCACTTATATGAGGAATCCAAAGTAGACAAATTCACAGAAAGAAAGTAGAGGGGTGATTGCCAGGGACCTGAGGGAAAGGGAAATGGAGAGTTGTTTAACAGGTATAGTTTCAGATTTGCAAGATGAGAAAGTTCTGGAGATGTTTCAGAACAATGTTAGTACACTTAACAATGCTGAACTGTACACTAACAAATGGTTAAACCTTCTGGGTAGTGATTAAAAGTTAAGGTACAGGGGCACCTGGGTGGCCCAACTGGTTGAGCATCTGCCTTCGGCTCAGTCGTGATCCCAGAGTCCTGGGATGGAGCCCTGCATCCAGCTCCTTGCTCAGCAGGGAGTCTGCTTCTCCCTCTCCCTCTGCCCTTCCCCTCGGCTCATGTGTTCTCTTGCCCGTGTGCTCTAGCTCTCTCTCACTCTCAAATAAATAAAATCTTAAAAAAAAAAAAAAAAGGTTAAAGTACAGGGGCACCTGGGTAGCTCAGTGGGTTAAGCGTCCAACTTCTGATTTCAGCTCAGGTCATGATCTCAGGGTCGTGAGATTGGGCTCTATGCTCAGTGCAGAGTGCTTGAGATTCTCTCTCTCCCTCTCCCTCTGCCCCTCCCCCTGCTCTTTCTCTCTTTAAAAAAAATAAATTTTCAAGGGGTGCCTGGGTGGCTCAGTTGGTTAAGCGACTGCCTTCGGCTCAGGTCATGATCCTGGAGGCCCTGGATCTAGTCCCGCATTGGGCTCCCTGCTCAGCGAGGAGTCTGCTTCTCCCTCTAACCCTCCCCCGTCACGTACTCTCTCTCTCTCTCTCATTCTCGCTCTCTCAAATAAATAAATCTTTAAAAAAAAATAATAAATATTCAAAAAAAAAAAGTTAAGGTATAAAGGAAGTAAAAATCAAACCTTCTAAAAACTGTAGACATTTGATTTAGGTGGAGAGAGTAACAAAACCACGTCTTTAATTCTCTTTTAAAGTATTAATATGAAAGTTTAATGGCTGGAGCAAAATCAGTAGGTGTATAAGAAATAACGTGAATCTCAGCTCCAATGGGCTTGAGATGTACATTTCCAGAGAAGAACTTCAGAAAGAAAGGTAGACCCTGTGAAAGATGAAAAAGCCAAGGGTTACATAACCACCCCGTACCCACAACCCCCTTGGATGACAGACAGTTTGAGGACTGTGAACAACCATTAGAGACCATGGTTTGTGTGGGGAACCTCCCAGTAAAGTCACCATCCAAATTTCTACATCCCTCTTCAGTAATTCAAACGAAGATACTTTCCCTCTGCACCTTGTGAGGATGTTCAACTTCTAGCGCTTCCCAAGATCCACCTCAGGAGAAGTCAATTTGCCCACAGGAGGCGTAGTTTCCAAAGCTGTCTATTGTGAACCTCTGAGAGATGTGAACTGAATTGAGCTTCAGGGTACCAAAGTAGAAGTTCTCAAACAGCTGAAAAGAAAGAATACAAACCCAGAATGAATATCCAAAGATGAAAATAGCAAACGTCAGATTCTCTTGTAAAAACACTACAACAATCCCAACAAACCTCTCATGCTTTTCCTTTTCAGTATTTATTCTGAAAAACGATCCTGGAGAGAAGGAATGGGAGTGGGAGTGAGAAGAGAACAGAAGCTCTTCTCTCTGGTGAATTTTAAAGCCTCCTCTGATAAAAGACACTAAGGAAAGAGGGCTGAAAATTCAGTTCCAAAATTTATCTACTAAGCACACATGACCTAGAACTTGTAACAAACATCTGGGGCCACACTCTGACTCACAGCACCTAACAAAGCTGCTTGATGACTTTCAGTTCCCGACTCTATAGGATCGTCATTTTGTTACAGCCAGGATAAAATACGAGACTGCATTCCTCTATCTAGTCAACAACATTTAGTAGAAGCACCCACTAAAATAAATAGAAGATAAGGCTCCTAACCCACCAGTGATTCTGCCAACCCCGTGAGGACTACAGAACACTTAAGCATACCAAACAGCCTTCTACTGGATGATATCACACGTGCAAATGATATTTATCAAAAATCTTTTATTCAACTTGGATTGAAGCCAGCATCCTAAAGTAAATGCTCTTTACTACAATTATTTACTATAAAAGCTTTCAAGTGTGTCAGAGGGAGGTCATCGATGAGCTATACTCTGAGAGGGACCTGCCCTTGTGATTAGCACATTTATAAGGCAGAATCCAAACTGACATTAGAACTCATCTCAGATGGGCGCCTGGATGGCTCAGTCGGTTAGGTGTCTGCCTTTGGCTTGGGTCATGGTCCCAGGGTCCTGGGATGGAGTCCTGCACGGGCTCCCTGCTCAGCAGGGAGCCTGCTTCTCCCTCTCCCTCTGCCTGCCGCTCCCCCTGCTTGTGCTCTCTCTCTCTCTACCAAATACATAAATAAACTCTTAAAAAAAAAAAAAGAACTCATCTCAGAAAACTGCTTAGATAACGGTGTCAAAGTGTAAAGGGCTTACCTTCTGTTAGGATGCAAAAGTTGCCTTTTCTTAAAATGTCAGTAAAATCTCAAGAAAGCCAGCCTTTCCAAACACATACCCAACAAATGCTTGGGTAACACCTAGGGTGGGGCCCTTGCATATAAGCAAGTGACTGTCTCTTCACTTATTTTTATACAACCTCCATAGCCATGGACTTCAGCCACTGTCGCCTTTCCTCTTCCTGCGATTAGCGGCCTCGCAAAATGCCTGGGGTTCATT
The DNA here is from genome assembly GCF_011800145.1 of Mirounga leonina. NCBI lineage: Eukaryota > Metazoa > Chordata > Mammalia > Carnivora > Phocidae > Mirounga > Mirounga leonina. Next base: position 717,192 of record NW_023270265.1, read on the forward strand.
AAGGCTAACTTCATAAAGCCCCGTAAATATTGATTCTTCCACATGACATCAACTTGACCCCAAAGATCTATTTAGAGGTTGTATGCTGCATTGTCTTGTCTTTCAGAAAGGTGATCAGCTCTTGCCTGCATTGATTTACACAATTAACTTCTCTTCCTGGCTTTGGCAGCCTGTTCAAACCATATCCACCCTTTTGTGTAAAGAAATACTGCCTGAAACTGTTATGCGCTAATCCCTTTGCTGAACCTTAATTCAAAGTGAAAGCCACGTCAACAAGACTGGCAGATTTATAGCTTTGCAAACCAAAGCCTTGTAGGTACAAAAAAGATATAACCAAAGGGGCAATAAAAGACAAGACAAAACAAAACTAAAAGGGAACTCATAATACTTTCAACAAGTTACTTTTTCAGGATTAGCAGCCTAGGCATCCTCTACCTTCCATCCCCTGTGCCTACGTTTCCAAGTAATATTAGCCACAGCTAGGAGCTGGCAAGTGATCTGCCTGACTTCTCTTCGCCTTATGTGGATAACCTCTGGATGGCGTGATTTGCCAGGGAGCTCCTCATGCTTCAGGTTTGAAGTAAACAGTAAATACGGTGATAAGAGCAGCCTGGGGAAGAGTACTGAAGTCAGTCTACACTCACACCCGGCACACAGGAGCTGTGTGACTATGCGTACATGATAGTCTATACAAAATCAGAGTGGCCAAGATCTGGTAGGATGAACAAGTCAAAGTCCCTTCCTTGTAAACTGTAAGGCACTGCTGAAAATTAAGTGTTTCCTATAATGTTTTTGACATCTCTCTGCTCTCCTTAACCCTGGACTTATATTTTACCTGAGTTGCCGCCTTCTTTCGTACCTTTGATAATGTCACAAATGGATTTCTTACCCAGAAGTCCCTAGTGCAGGGCTGATCTTCCTTTAGCCCTTCTTATCTCCATGCTCTTATTCTCTCTGTATGTTGATGAGGATTTTGTAACAATTTTTCACCTTCTTGTATTGTTTAGGCCTTGTTGTGTATCTTTAGTCTTAAGCCTTTCTTTCAGTTCTATCCATTATTTCTAGTGACTCATTAAAATATAAGCTCTAGGGGTACCTGGGTGGCTCAGTCGTTAAGAGTCTGCCTTCAGCTCAGGTCATGATCCCAGGGTCCTGGAATCAAGCCCCACATCGGGCTCCCTGCTCAGCAGGAAGCCTGCTTCTCCCTCTCCCCCGCCCCCCCCCCCGCTTGTGTTCCCTCTCTCGCTGTCTCTCTGTCAAATAAATAAATAAAATCTTTAAAAAAAAATAAAATAATAAAATAAAATATAAGCTCTACAGAGGAAGGATCTTTTATGTTACTCACAGCTGAATACTACCATATGCTGGAACCATACCTAGGAGACTGTGTATGATCAATAAATATTTGCTGGAGAGAATGACAACAAAAACTAATGTTGTACATGTCTGCATACCTTATCTGAAAAGAGAAAGCTATGACATGGCCTTGTTCAGACTGGATTTAAAGGTCTTACTTACAGGTCACCACCTAGAAACCCTTGAACAGGACTCACCAAAATTATATTACTTCTAATCATATCTCAACTGTAACTAGTTGTCAAGAAAGAATTTGTAGTTAGTAATGGAAATTTCACACATTCCTTTAAATTTCTGTGTTTCTTATTTGTCAAGGCCTAGACTGCTTTCTTAGCTCAAATTCCTGATCTGGAATGTCACTGAGCACCTGATGTGATGCACTTTCACGCAAAGTCATACGATGTGGTTCTGTCTCTCAAGTGCTTACCAGCTAGTTAGGGAGACGGGGTATGAATCAGAAGACAGGCATGTTGATGACATGGGTGTGTTCACCTTGTGAAAAGTTACTGATTTACTTTGTGATCTGTGTTCTACTTCAATGAGAAAGTTTACCTAAAACTTTACTGGATTATGTTCTACTTCAATGAGAAAGTTTACTTAAAACAACATAGGTGGCAAAGGTTAAACGTGAGAGGGGAGGTCCAGACAACCAATACATGCAGCGAGGTAAGAAAACAATGGGCGGCCATCGGGACAGAGGAGACGGAAGCAGAGCTGGGCAGTGTGAAGGCAGAAATGTGCACAGTGGGCCAGGCCAAGCCCATCAGGTTAGGTGTTTAGAGGGTCCCTAAAGAATCATAGTGAGAAAGACTAAGTAAGGCTAGAAGACATAAGGACAGTGAATCACATGAAGGGACCCTGAGGGTTGGGTTCAGAAGGCAGACTCCATTCTACATTGTAGGGAACCACTGAAGGTTTCTGAGCAGGTTGGTGGCCCGACATGAAAACCCTGCTTTGGGGAAACTCATCTGGGTTTGGTATACCGTGGTACCTGGAGGAGGGAACGAGAGAAAGTAAGGGAAACCAGGGCAGCAGTTCAGTCAGATAGAGTGTCTTTTTTACTAAAATAGTAGTTGCAGGCCTGGAAAGATTGGAGCAGATGTGAACTACTCTGAATGAAACCCAGAAAAGACTCCGTGACTTTCTGGGTGCGGGGGAACCAGGAAAAGGAGATGAGAAAATCCTGGGTGACAGGGTAAATATGAGGGTACCGCTGACAAGTGACAGAACATTTCTGAGAGGGAGCTACTTTATGGGGAAAAAAACAAGTCTCAGGTCTGTTTACACGCTCAGGGACATTTCTTTCTTTTTTTTTTATTCATGGACATTTCTTTGGCTCTGTGTGTCCTAAGCCCCGCTCCAACCTAGGGTTTTCCTGTTTTGCTCCGAGTATATGTATTCACAATATGATGGAAGAGTATCACCATAAAAAGCCTTACGACTGTTCATTTTATTATTGAGCAGTTCTTTATATATTAGGAAATGAACGCTTTGTCTACATTATGAATTGCAAATATAGCCCCCGACCCGTTTGTCATTTGACTTTGCTTACCGTAGTTTTTACCAAGTCAATGTAAATTTTTGCGAACCCAAATGTATTGTAACAGATTTTTAACACAGCTACTAGTGCCAATAGTATTAAATGTATATTAAAAGAGCAGAGTGAGCGATACATACGTAAGTATTGACAACAACACTAATAAAATAAAGACTGTTACTGGCCACCTTACTGGGCAAGCATGTGTGCCAGGCATTATGCTGTGGGCTCCACGTACCTATCTGACTGCATCCTCAAAACCCCAAGAAGCAGATACTAATTCTTAATTCCCATTTTATAGCTGAACCTTAAGTTTAAAAGGCTTAAGTGACTTGCCCACGGGTACACAGCAAATAAAGGCTGTGAAATTGAGATTCATAAAGCTGGAAAAGAAAAGAAAGCACAGATTTAAACCCGGGCAGCCTACCTAGAGTCTGGGCTCGTGAACCCCAGCACCCCTAGCCCCTTCCCATGGGCGGTGCCCCTTCCAATATCCCTGCTTAAGCCACAGGGAGGGCGCTCTGCCCAGCAACAACTCGAGACTGAAATGAACACATTCTTCCACTGGTCACTTCTATTTTCCCTGCCAACTTTTATCTGGAACCTGGTATAAGAATTGGATGGCTCTAGTTCAGCTGGAAGAATTTTACTTGAATCCTGGATGAAAATGAGCATGAGGGGCTCTATTTAATTGGGTACCTGAAAGGCGAAAGAGGAAAAAGCTTAAACTATAAAAAGAAAAAAGAAACTTGGTTGCTCTCTCTAGCCTAAAGTAGTTCATGAAGAGCAAAGCGGTCTATTGTTTGGGAAATAAAAGACCTAACAGGAAAAATTTAAATTAAAAAAGAATCACGTCAAGGTATTTAAATCATGCTTTTTCTTCTCACTGTTGTTTCATAACAACTCCCTTGGGAATTTTGGAACCTAAACCATTTTCTTTCTGAAAACATTTCTTTCTCTTTCTCTCTCTCTCTCTCTCTCTCTCTCTCTCTCACACACACACACACACACACACACACACACACACACACAGCCCTGTTGTGCTGGAAGCCAGCATTTTTTAAGAAGCCTGCTGTAAAGGAACATAACAATGAACAGCTACACAAAACTACAAATATTTGATAAGTAAATAAAATTAGGATTTAAAACTTCAAATATTTGGGATACTACCTGCAAGCAATAAGTACCGATTTGGATGATTTAAAAAGAAAATTTTAAATCTAAGTAAATATAAATATGATGTTTGAGGAGCGCCTGGGTGGCTCAGTCAGTTAAGTGTCTGCCTTTGGCTCAGGTCATGATCTCAGGGTCCTGGGATCCAGCCCCTGTGTCGGGCTCCCTGCTCGCGGGGAACCTGCTTCTCCCTCTCCTCCTTGCTCGTGCTCTCTCTCACTCTCTCAAATAAATAAAATCTTTTTTTTTCAAAAAGTATAAGTATGACATTTGAAAACTGTTGTGCACACAGCTGCTGTCCTTTACTGAATACTCACAGTATCTTCAGAAAATGGAATAAACCTTCCCTTTCACCAAGTAAAGAGAGAAATGTGGACCAACAAGATGAAAGGTTTTGGTCTGTTAAAAATAAAAATAAAAAATAGGCCCCAAATGGAGTTACCTGTGCTAAGCCCCACAACAGCAAACCAAGACTTAATATCTAACCTAACTGGAGTTTCAGCCTCTCCCAGGAAAGTGACCTTTCACCAGTCAATCTGGAATTCCCTGGTCAGCACTGGTGAGCTCATCTGCCTGACAGACCCCTGCCCTCCCCTAAAGGAAGGTGACCTTGCCTGAAACAAACCACTTCTTGCTGGTTTTCCACCCCCATTCTTCTTATAGAAGCCTTTCATTTGGGACAGCTCCTTTCCATCTGCTAAGGTGGGATGCTGCTGGATTCACGAACCATTAAATACAGTCAATCAGATCTTCAAATTTGCTCAGGTGAATTTTGTTTTTTTAACAGGTCAAAACCAAGGCTTCCCTGACAGAGAAGTACAAGATAAAATCCAACCATCCTGTTGTCCCCTGTTCACAAGATCTGTGAAGCCTATCATTTCTTAGTTTGTTTGTGTTTGTTTCCTAGGGAGAACACAGAGGGAATTATTGATTTCTAGTAATGTCGTGGTATACACTGAAAGAAAACGAATAGTGAGATTTAAGAGCTAACTGTGGTCATTTTTCCTTGCATTCATTTCAGACTTTCTACGTCTTCCTCCCAGGCCCAGTGACACAACCACCAAAGACCAGAAGTAACTCCAGGTGTAACTAGGCTGCAAAGATGAGACTAAAAATCTCAGACATAGGTGGAAAGAGGGTGGAGAGGAGCCTTCTCGTATCTGTGACCTCAAGCCACAAAACTGAAGGAATGGTCAATCCTCAACAGTATAATGACAAACCTGTTGGGAATCTCTGCCCATATGGCTTCCCGAATTAGGCCTGTTCTCTTTCTTCTTTCTTAGACAACATAGTGGCCCCTCTCTCCAAAAATCTCTCCTTTACAGAAATCTAATTCTTTTACTGGGAGGCCTCAGTGAATGATGTGCTATCCAACACAACTTTACCAGGAGGAAATTCATTTCAAATTCCAAAATAAAGATCCCAAGTATCTAAGTCCTGTGAAATATATAATCATTCCTGGTATATTTGAGTTAAACTAACCCACAGAACATAAAGCAGTACAACTGAAAACAAGTACCGGTGTTCAATTAATGCAAGTATTTGGAAGGATGTACTGCGTCCCATTTCTCCAGAGGAAGGGATGCTTCCTATCGTTTTCATGTATGGCACTCAGACTTTTGAGACCCAAAGTAGAGGAAACAGGAATATCAAGTGCATGATACTTTGAGGTTTTCCCAGTGTTTTCCTTCCATAATCTGTTTTACCAAGTTCTATTTCTTACAATTACCCCCCAGGTTACAGATAAAAATAACAGTAAATAACACTATTTTGTACTTGATAACAATGCTTACCCACCTATCTCCCTATGGGATAAGGATGAATGGAAGAGAGTCTGACAAGCACTCAGAGCTCTGTAGGAAGGCATTCCCAGCATGAAGCCTTGCTGTGGTTAAATAACACCTTTCCTCTAAGGACCTAAAAGTATCTCACAAAGCTCATTAACCCTTCAAAAACTTGCTGTGATGTACACCAGAGCTGAATTTTATTATTTAAAAGAAAAGAACCAGACAGGCTAGGACCACTTACATTGTGATACAAATTTAAGAGCTCCCAGGCCCAGGCGCAGAACACAGGCCCAGAGAAGGCCACATCTACAAGGCAGTGTGTTATGTACGTCACAAGTTGAATAACAAATCTGTTCCAAAGAACACCAAGAGGGGCAGTTCCATTCTTGGGCCATGTGTATGCAATCAGTCCACAAAGAAACTGTTCACTTGGTTCTGTGTCCAAGAATGAGAAACAAATAATGTGAAAAGCTATCATCACAACCCTTGAGAGATCCTAACTGAAAAGCAACAAAACAAATAATGGTATATTTCAGAAGTGTTCTTCATGAAATTGGCCTCCACACACAAATGAAGACTTTAGGCCGTAGACAGAAAGTAATGGACACCAGACTAAAACTATAATAGGTTTTAACAATATCACAGCTCTACATATGTCACAGTACTAATCTCACTTAGAATCAGGATCACAAATAAGGGTTTCTTCCACAAGTAAGTTTTGTCTCAAAGTTTTGTTAAAATTCCCCTAACCTGGGCGCCTGGGTGGCTCAGATGGTTAAGCGTCTGCCTTCAGCTCAGGTCATGATCCCAGGGTCCTGGGATCAAGTCCCGCATCGGGCTCCCTGCTCCTTGGGAGCCTGCTTCTCCCTCTGCCTCTCTCTCTCTGTGTGTCTCTCATGAATAAATAAAGAAAAAATCTTTGAAGAAAAAAAAAAATTCCCCTAACCTAAAAAAATGATTCTGAATTTCTGCTAAGGTACCATGCAGTTCAAATTCTCAAGCCTTTCTATACCTTGCATGTTTCTTCTGGCTACATGTGACATCACTTCTGAAGAGAGTAAATGTGGAAGATAGGAAGACAAGAAGGAAAATGGAGATCCAACACATCCAGGGGTCAAAAAAAGCCTCCCATCTGCTTTTAAGATATTCATGAAGACTGTACTCATATGGATTCTTTCTAAAGATCATAAAAGAACACAACTGAGCCTATTCATATGAAGCCATGTTCCTCTACATATAGACAAAATACATACAACTTTGTCTGAAAACCAGAGGCAGAAACTTCTTTTCTATTGAGAGGTCAAAATGATTCTTAGCGCAAACTAGACTTTCATGCTTTCCTGTCAATGACCACAGAGCCACTCTTTCCCCCCGTTTCTCCATCTTTAAACAGGGACAATGCTTTATAAGGATGTGCTGCACTGCAGCAAGATAAATCATAAGACAGAATTCTGAGCTCTGGTTATGACTGTCACTTATGGCCTATAACCATTAACCCATCATTAGAGGAACCAAAAAGCAGAGTTTCCTTTAAAGATAAAAAGGAAAAGGTTTAGTAGGAACTCTGACAGCTTCGAGCCTCTGCAATCGTCATCTGGTCTCAGAGGGCTGTAGTATTCTTAAAGACTGGCATAGGAACATTGCCTTCAGAATAAAGAAAGACTGGAATAAGGATACCTACTGCAGAATAAAAGACAATGTGGCTGGCAGGTACTTACTATCCTCGAATCACCTCCAAATACAGCCCTAACTCTGCCCAAGATGCCACTTTTAATCTGAAACCTCAAGTTGCAGTGATCAAATGGCGAGAGAGCCAATAATAATAGCTAATAATAGCCAATAAAAAGAGGACATAATGTACTTCCATAAACGCCTGGGGCACAATGCATCCAAGGAGCAAGGTGAAGGCCAGACTGTGGGAGGAGTAGCCCCTGATGTCATCGGTTGCCTGTATCAGGAAAGCAGCAAGAAGGCTGGAAATCAGTGGACCAGCTGCAGTTCTTCAGCCCACTGGCATATCCCTCTTGCTTCATGCGTCTCCATTAAAGGAATGCCAAAAGCCTGCCTGTCCCTGGGGCACAAGTCCCATCCCCAGTGCCTGAAATGGCACCGAAACACTATGAGGCTCCTTTCACAGAACGGGGACGTGAACATGGAAGTCCTTCATTCATTCTGCTCTCCCAAACCACCTGCTTGTCTTAGCTGCAGTGAGCAGGAGGAATGCTAACAGCACCACTTAAGGAGGCGCCAGGCAGAAGCCAGACGAACAGAGCCAGGGAATAAAGGCTTCAAAACTTCCCTCAAATAATCACTCAGGGTTGCACTTTTGAATGTTTGGCCTGAGCCTCACTGCTGACATAAGGATTATCAAGTTTAGTTTAAGACTCTGCTGGTAAGGCCAAATGACCTATTAGAGAGTGAATTAAAACAGCTATATACAAACAGGATGCCAGGCAGTTCTGCTGAGCACCTCAATACTCAAAATGCCAAGGGACTTCCTCTCCCTGCAGAGCTGTTTAATTTTAAAAAGCAGCAAAAAAAATGTGGGGTGGAGGTAGGAGGAAGGAAGAGGGAAGAGGCCATGCTGACGGGGCTCCTGAGCCTAGACCTGACATTGGCACACAACAGCACGCTCTGCCCTGTTCCACAGCAGCAGGAAGAATTCGCGTCAGAGATGGGCAGCTGGGAGTTGGGTTTGCTACAAAATCTGTTCCAGTGAAAGCCTCGCCTCGGGGCATGGATACTGCTGTGTCAGCAGGGCAAAACTGCCCCTGGTGGCTCCAGGCTAGTGCAGACCCTTCAATGCCCCCAGTAGGTGTCTTTTCAGAATGAATCTAGGTAAGGTTTCTGCAGATAAATCCTTCCCCTCAGAAGGCCTCCTCATGCTCATTCAAATAGGTCACCACTCTTTTACTTTCAGTCTGGTCATCTTCTCTCAGGTATTATTCATAATTGTCCCTCACACACATGCAACAGAAGATGTTTGATCTTGTATTACGTATCAAACAGGAAGTGCAAGTCAGCAGAAAGAAACCCCGGAAAGGGAGCAGTGGGGACAGGAGCAGAGACGGTTTCTTCTTGGCCTGGCGGTCTCTAGGCACGTGGCTTGAGGGAGCCTGGGCATAAAGGGGCTGACTACTGTGCCAAGCAACAAATTCAGAAAGAGAACAAAGTGAGAGAGGAGAAAACAAGGCCATCAGGCCCGGCCCAGCTCCATTCCAACTTTTCCAACATGAGAACAGCATCCAGAAGTTAAAGAGCAAATCAGATCAACATCAGATCATGGCAAGAGTATCCATACAAAATCGGAGGGGTAGATGAACCATGAGAGACGATGGACTCTGAAAAACAAACAGGGTTCTAGAGGGGAGGGGGGTGGGAGGATGGGTTAGCCTGGTGGTGGGTATTGAGGAAGGCACATTCTGCATGGAGCACTGGGTGTTGTGCACAAACAATGAATCATGGAACACTTCATCTAAAACTAATGATGTAATGTATGGGGATTAACATAAGAATTAAAAAAAAAAAAAGAGTATCCATACATATAGGTAACAATTGTCCAAATAATAGGTGGGGTGGTGACTGCTCCCTGGAAGATGGGAGAGAGGGGGCCACACATGATCTTGGATTTTCAACGAAGTCATCTTATTACAGAGGGAGATAGGAGATACTGCGTCCTCTGTCAGAACCCCACAGAACCTCCCCCAATAGCACCACTATAGCATTACATATGAAGACACATACCTGGTTGTCTATAATTCAGTTCAGATGGTCTCCTTCCCCTCTGCACAGGGCTTATGTCAAATAAGCAAAAGGCCTTGGGAGAGGGATACGATTATCATCCCCCCCACCACACCTGAGGAATTACAAGAACAAGACCCCTACAATTTAAGAAAGTGGTATCAATGTTTAAACTTTGAATTGGTGTTCTGGTTGACTTAAATCCTGTGTTTTCACTTTTAATTTGTAATAATAATGTTTGCATTTGAGCACGAATTGCAAAACTGTTTCATCACTGGGATAAAGGAAAAAGGACATTGTTTCTTTTTTTTTTTTTAAAGATTTATTTATTTATTTATTTATTTATTTGAGAGAGAGAGAGAGAGAATGAGAGAGAGCACATGAGAGGGGGGAGGGTCAGAGGGAGAAGCAGACCCCCTGCCGAGCAGGGAGCCCGATGCGGGACTCGATCCAGGGACTCCAGGATCATGACCTGAGCCAGAGACAGTTGCTTAACCAACTGAGCCACCCAGGCGCCCGAGGACATTGTTTCTTAATTAGTCATCAACTTAATAAGTTTCCTGGCATAGTGGACTTCACTCTTATTTCTTTGATCTCTTCGCACCAATGTCCTCTAATAACACTTAGACATTGTTGGCACCAAGCCACACAATCGAACATGGTTCCACTTGGTCTGGTCTCTCAACAACAGGCTGCTTTAAAGAAGACAATGCCCTGTTACCATCTCTGGGTACAGATTTATATTCGGCTACTGGTTTGTCTATACTGTAGCTAAAAACACACAATGGAGTATATATACACAGTAGACTATTATTCAGTCTTAAAAAGAAACAAAATCCTGATACATGCTACAACATTGATGAACCTTGAAAACATGTAGCTGTAATAAGGCAGAAACAAGGGGCGCCTGGGTGGCTCAGTTGGTTGGGCGACTGCCTTCGGCTCAGGTCATGATCCTGGAGTCCCTGGATCAAGTCCCTCATCGGGCTTCCTGCTGGGCGGGGAGTCTGCTTCTCCCTCTGACCCTTCCCCCCTCATGTGCTTGCTCTCTCTCATTCTCTCTCTCTCAAATAAATAAATAAAATCAAAAAAAAAAAAAATAAGGCAGAAACAAAAGGACAAAATATTACGCGATTCCACTTATACGAGATACCTACAGTAGTAGTCAAATTCACAGAGCCAGAAAGCAGATCGGTGGGTGCCAGGGGCTAAGGGGAGAAGAGAATGAGCAGTCACTGTTTAATGCGTGCAGGGTTTCAATTTCAGATGATAAGAAAGATCTGGAGATGGACGCTGGTGATGGTTGCACAACAATGTGAATGTACTTAATGCCCCTGAATTACACACTTAAAATTGGTTAAAATGGGAAATCTTATGTATATGTCACTACAATTTAAAAAAAATACAATGGACCCCAAATGAACCATAACCCAACTCACTTCACTTGTGAACTGTACCCCAAATGATATGACTGGATCCCTAGAAATGACTACATAAGAGGGATGAATATTTCCCACAAGAGTGGCATTCTGTTCAGAGTTCACAGGAGTAATCAGAGGGACCAAAGACAACAGAGTATTTATTCTCCCTCCCCCAAATATGCCAAGAGTCTAGCCTAGTGTTTTATATGCAGTAGATCTTCAAGGAAATATTTATTTTCTATTGTCACCGTCTTTGCCAAACCGTGGCCTCTATCTTGTCACTATGCAGGTTAGACCCTTCCAAAGCCATCATCCCCTGCCTCAGCTGAGACAACACATACATGTATTCCAGAACCACTACAAAGATGAATAACCAATAAACATAAATTCAAAAGAGAGTGAAGGGAGAAAAAAAAAAAAATATCGTGTACGAACAGACAGCAACAGGCCAGAGAAGGAGCATCATTCTAGGATGAATGTTGGCTCTGTCAAAAATCAGCCAAGTGCTCGTTTTCCAGTTTCATGTTAATGATGGTTTCACCTCACTGACAGTCATGTCTTTGGTTGCCCTCATTAGTGTTTTAAGACTTCACTTTCCAGGCAAAGCGACACGTAAAACAAAAGCAGAGGAAAAGTTTTGGTAAAATACTGCTTAGGCATGAATCTTCCCCCTGGCTCCCACCTCACCCCAATAGCTTAAAACCAAACTGAAGCATTTCAAACTGCACTTTTATCTCTGATGCTTGAAAAAACTGCCCAATCACCTGGCAGAAGTATTTCACGTCTTTTCATATACAGTATGTTATTTCTATTACTAGCAAAATATGAAAAAGCCCCTAATGATTTCCTGAAATCTCCCATTTTCATGAGTTTTGTTTTCCAACCATCAAGAATGGAGGTGGAGCCATATTTTATCACTAGAGCAAAATAATAGTGGCCGTATTTTGACAAGATGTCTTGTCCCAGGCTGTTCTTAAACTTCAGGTTTTTCTGATATTCATGCTAATTATAAAATCTGCACAATTTATTTACAAGAGCAGTGTTCTTTATTTCTCATTCAATAATTTTTATTAATATACTCTGTAATAAGGCATAAATGAAATGGCAAAAGAAATCATTGTTTATCTTTCAAGTTAATGAATGTGTACCACAGAGAAACATAAAATTAGTCTTGGATACATTCTGAAATAAAAGGAAGTTAAGTGTAAATTCAAGTTCACTATGATCCATATCAGCTGATTCTTGCTATGTGGACTATTAAAGCTGCAATCAAATTTAACTGAAAAATGAACTTCACTTATTAACAGAGGATGGTCAGTTACGAGCTATAGGTATATTTAATTTGGGGCTTTTTCTTGAATTTAGTAAACTCATTTAAAAAAAAGAAATAGGGGCGCCTGGGTGGCTCAGTCGTTGAGCGTCTGCCTTCAGCTCGGGTCATGGTCCCAGGGTCCTGGGATCGAGCCCCGCATCGGGCTCCCTGCTCAGCGGGAGGCCTGCTTCTCCCTCTTCCACCCCCTCTGCTTGTGTTCCCTCTCTCCCTGTGTCACTCTCTGTCAAATAAATAAATAAATAAATCTTAAAAAAGAAATAAATAAAAGAAATAAAAAAAGAAATAAACAGCGATGACTGGGTGGCTCAGTTGATTAAGCGTCTGCCTTCGGCTCAGGTTTTGGGTCCTGGGCTCGAGCCCTGCATGGGGCTCTTCTGCTCAGTGGGGAGTCTCCTTGTCCCTCTCCCTCTGCCCTCCCCCTGGCTCATGCTCTCTCTCACTCGTGCTCTCTCTCTCGCTCATGCTCTCTCTCAAGTAAATAAAATCTTTAAAAATAAAAATAAACGTTTGCTAGAAAAGATTCAAGTAAATAGAAATTCAATAGGATTGACTGCTAACAGAATATTTATGACATAATTAGTATAACTTGAGGGTCTATTAAATATGAGCATCATATCTAATCATAAAGAAGTTGTGTTGAGAGAAATAAAAGAAAATTAAACTAAACTCTAACCATTTAGGTGTCAGCAAACTTTTCCCATAAAGGGCGAGGTGTCCATATGGCATCTGTCACAACTTCTCAACTCTGGCCCTGTGGCACTAAAGCAGTCAGACGTGCATAACCAAACGAGGGTGGCCGTGTTCCAATAAAACTTTATTTATGGACCATGGCATTTGAATTTTACATGATTTTTACATGTCCTGAAATATTACTCCTTTTGATTTTTTCAACCATTAAAAAAACATAAAAAACATTCATAGTTTGAGGGCCATATGCAAAACAGGGGGCAGGACTTAGCTGGCCCTCAGACTACAGTTTGCTGGCCCTGCTCTAAGAGTTTACAATCTCAAGTATGGGGTTAAAAACTATCCCCTTTGGCAAACAGAAAATCTTTTTCTTATCCTCCTCCAAAATCTGATTTCTGTAAAAAACAGTTTTAGTCAGTTAATCTGGAAAAGCTAGCTGAGTGCTTGCTAGGTGCAAGAAAATTGCTAAACACTGGGGAGCACGTGACAGGTCTCTGCAAGATCAAGGTGAGGAGAGGAGGGAAGAGTGTCATGGAGGGGGATGGGCCTTACCAATACACATAGAGGGACTATCTGTACTTGAAGAATGAGTAGAATTTGCACATAACAAGATTTCAGTAAAAGAGAAACAGAGAGATAAGGACAAAACCTTAGAAAGTAGCCCTACAAGGCAGTGAATTAAAAAAAAAAAAAAAAAAAAGTAGATTCAGTGGCAGGGAAAAAACCAGGAGCGCCAATGGCCACTGAAGCCAAGAGAAGAGAACATTTGAAGGAGAAAAGGGCTTAATACTCTCAGTGTGGTTACTGGGAAAAAGTAAAAGTAGGTCAAGGCACTAAACAAACAGGGCCACCGGTGACCTTTTACAGTGTTGTTTCAGTTCAACAATAGAGGAGAGAACTAGGTTTCAGGGAATTAAATAGGGAATAGTCTGAAAAGGATGACAGCAGGAAGAATGGTTTTTTAGAGAAATGAACTCTCATTTCTTCAAACAAAAAACACTCTAATGAAAGATACTGTTACCGGGGCGCCTGGGTGGCTCAGTTGTTAAGCATCTGCCTTCGGCTCAGGTCATGATCCCAGGGTCCTGGGATCAAGCCCCGTATTGGGCTCCCTGCTCAGCAGGAAGCCTGCTTCTCCCTCTCCCACTCCCCCTGCTTGTATTCCCTCTCTTGCTGTGTCTCTCGCTGCCAAATAAATGAATAAAATCTTTAAGAAAAAAAAAAGAAAGATACTGCTACCTTCTAGTAGCTTACTCTAATATGAAACATTCTACTTAGAGAGTTGTTCCTTACATTAAACTTTTATACCCTTTGAGATCAAATGGCCCAAATTTTGCGATAAGATCAACAATTAATAAAAGCTGCATCTATCTTAAACAATGAAACAAAACACAGCCAAGACTTCAATAAACTCTTCTGGAAGGTAGTTATCAAAAAAAAAAAAGTATACACACAGGGCGCCTGGGTGGCTCAGTTGGTTAAGCTACTGCCTTCGGCTCAGGTCATGATCCTGGAGTTCCTGGATCGAGTCCGGCGTCGGGCTCCCTGCTCTTCTTTTGATTTCACTCTCTGCCTAGTAATATTCCTCCAAGGAACTTTGCCCCCCAAAATGGCCAGTACACAAAGATAACTGGGCCTGTGAGGAGACCATTCCCCATAAGCAAACAGACATCTAAAACTCAAAGACACGAGATACTGGAGTCATGAGACTTAGGCTGAAAACAGCTATGTTTACTGTGTTCAGAGAAATTAAAAGCCAAGCTTAACCCTCCCCCCTCTCATGGTCTCTCTATCTCATTCTCTCTCTCAAATAAATAAATAAAATCTTCAAAAAAAAAAAGTTATTAAAAAAAAAAGTATACACACACACACACACACACGCAACAAATGGCTAGGGTCCCTATCCCTCTCCTAAGTGCACGTCTGTCTTTCCTTCTTTTAGAAAATTTTATTTTGACAGTTTCATACTTATAGCAAAGTTCTAAGAATAAGAATAGTAAAAAGAATTCCTGGATACCTTTTATCCTTCTTTCTTATCACCTACTTTAAGAAACACATTCTTAAAAAAAAAAAAAAGAAAGAAACACATTCTTTAGCTGAATTTCCTGTTTTGTTTTTTGTTCTTTGTAATGTAGGTATTGCCAACAAATTCCAGCCATTCCGTTTTGGGTTTTTTTTAAGATTTTTATTTATTTAGGAGCGCCTGGGTGGCACAGTGGGTTAAGTGTCTGTCTTTGGCTCACGTCATGATCCCAGGGTCCTGGGATGGAGCCCCGCATCCGGCTCCCTGCTCAGCGGGGAGTCTGACTGTCCCTCTCCCACCGCTTGTGTTCCCTCTCTCTGTCTCGTGCGCGCACACTCTCTCTAATAAATAAATAAAATCTTTACAATTTATTTAATTGAGAGAGAGTGAGAGAGATCACAGAGGAAGAAGGAGAAGCAGACTCCCCGCTAAGACAGGGGAGCCGAAGGCAGACGCTAACCAACTGAGCCATCCAGGTGCCCCAATTCAGTTTAAAAACTACTGGGGGCCTAGTAGTTTCATTAAGTTGTCTGTGACGCAGTCACAAGTTGTAGGAAAGAAAAGTACAATATAAGCTCAGTTCACAGAACTCCTGTTTGGGACTCCTGTGCTCCTTGATCAGTGAGTTGAGGTCTTTCATCAGCTCTGCCCTGGTCTTTCTCTCTTCTCCTTCTGGGACTCCGACTAAATGCAAGTTAGTTAGATATTCTCACTCTGTCCTACATGTCTCTTATCCTCTCAGCTCCAATTTTTACCTTTCCCTCTGTCCATGCACCACGTTCTGGATGATTTCTTCTGACCTAACTTCCAGCCCACTCCATCTCTTCAGCTATGCCTACTTTGCTGCTAAACCTATCCACTGAGCTCCTAATTTCAGTTATTGCATTTTACAGTTCTAGCATTTCTATTTGATTTTTAAAACTGCTACGTCCCTTTGCTTTTGTAACAGTTCCCAATTACCTGATAACAATTTTAAGCTTGGCTTTTAATTTCTCTGAACACAGTAAACATAGCTGTTTTCAGCCTAAGTCTCATGACTCCAGTATCTCGTGTCTTTGAGTTTTAGATGTCTGTTTGCTTATGGGGAATGGTCTCCTCACAGGCCCAGTTATCTTTGTGTACTGGCCATTTTGGGGGGCAAAGTTCCTTGGAGGAATATTACTAGGCAGAGAGTGATGAAACTGTCTTCTGGAGAGGATTTTTCTTTGCAACTGCCAGGTGCCTCGGGGCACTCCCAGTCTACAGCCTTCTTCATCCAAGTTCAAGAACTCATGCTCTCTCTACTTTCTCCTTAGAGCATCTTTTTGTTTTTTTCACCTGTAATTCTTTTAGGATCTTTTTCTTTTCCGTTTAGAATCTTTATAGTTAATTTTTACACTGCTCAAGGATCCTCTTTGTCATATTTTTCCCTTATATTTCCATGTCTTCACCTTTGCCAGAGATTTTAACTTTATCTTCCAATGCTTAATTGAATATATGTGCGTTTTATATATATAAATTTATATAAACTATATATTATATAAATTTATATATATAAAAAATATATATAAATATATATGTAATTTCCATGGAGTCTCTTATTCTCTAATTGACCTTTTCCACATCTTAACTTGATGAGTGAAATTCTTCAGAAAGTTGTATGTTTGCTCCTCTAACACATTTCTTACTTCACATGATTATCAAGAATAATGTGACGGGGCGCCTGGGTGGCTCAGTTGGTTAAGCAACTGCCTTCGGCTCAGGTCAGGATCCCGGAGTCCCAGGATCGAGTCCCACATCAGGCTCCCTGCTCAGCAGGGAGTCTGCTTCTCCCTCTGACCCTCCTCCCTCTCATGCTCTCTGTCTCTCATTCTCTCTCTCGCAAATAAATAAAATCTTAAAAAAAAAAAAAAAAAAAAAAAAAAAGAATAACGTGACTACTTTCAATGCTATGGAGAAAAACTATTACAAAATACTAGTATGTCCAAGGGAACTGAACTTAGTGTTAACAGTGTATATGCATAAATAGCTTAGAGAGGAAGTGACATCTGTTTATTGATTTTACATAAAGATTAAAATTTCAAGTCACAGGGGCGCCTGGGTGGCTCAGTCGTTAAGCATCTGCCTTCGGCTCAGGTCATGATCCCAGGGTCCTGGGGTCGAGCCCCACATCGGGCTCCCTGCTCAGCAGGAAGCCTGCTTCTCCCTCTCCCACACCCCCTGCTTGTGTTCTTGCTCTCACTATCTCTCTGTCAAATAAATAAATAAAATCTTTAAAAAAAAAAATTTCAAGTCACAGAAATATTGGGTAGTAAAAACAACACCATAGCTATGGTGGTAGTGAGAGATAATAATTTTATTCTACATTTGATTTGCTGTTGTTTATCCTGATATAATAGTGCAACGGAACATTTAGTGACAGACTTTCAAAGAAAGCCTTTCTAAAAGAGTTGAGTTTTGCGGGGGCGAAAAAAGAATTCTAAAGAGCCACGTAACCAAGAAGTAATTTTCAGTAACAATATATAATACAGCTGAAAATTGAATTGGATAATGGATAATGTAAGACACAATGTTTTCTTCCTTAGAAATAATAGTTTCTGGGGTGCCTGGGTGGCTCAGTTGGTTAAGCATCCAACTCGTGATTTCAGCTCAGGTCATAATCTCAAGGTGGTGAGATTGAGCACACATCAGGCTCTGCAGTCAGCGGGGGAGTCTGCTGGAGATTCTCTCTCTCTCCCTCTGCCCTTCCCCCACTCTCGTGTATGCACGCTGGAGCACTCTCTAAAATAAATATTTTTTTTTCTTTTTTTTTTTTTTTTTTTTTTTTTTAAGATTTTATTTATTTATTTGAGAGAGAGAATGAGATAGAGAGAGAGAGCATGAGAGGGGGGAGGGTCAGAGGGAGAAGCAGACTCCTCGCGGAGCAAGGAGCCCGATGCGGGACTCGATCCAGGGACTCCGGGATCATGACCTGAGCCGAAGGCAGTCGCTTAACCAACTGAGCCACCCAGGCGCCCTAAAATAAATATTTTTTAAAGAAGAAATAACATAGTTTCTAAACACTAGTCTCTCTTTGCAGTCATTAATGGTTTTTTTTTTTTAATTTTATTTATTTATTTGACAGAGAGAGACACAGCGAGAGGGGGAACACAAGCAGGGGGAGTCGGAGAGGGAGAAGCAGGCTTCCCGCGGAGCAGGGAGCCCGACACGGGGCTCGATCCCAGGACCCCGGGATCATGACCTGAGCCAAAGGCAGACGCTTAACGACTGAGCCACCCAGGCACCCCCCCCTTTTTCTTTTAAGTAAGCTCCACACCCAACAGGGGGCTCGAACTCACGACCCCAAAATCAAGAGTCCCATGCTCTACTGACTGAACCAGCCAGGTGCTCCTAATATCCTTTTTAAAAAAATTACTATATAGTTCTCGACTCTTCCCTAGAAAAAAACAAAAATGAATTCAGCTTTTCAATACTCTGAAACAAAGTAGTCATTCAAAACAAGCATCTTCACTGAAAGTGTTTTTTTTTTTTTAAAGATTTTATTTATTTATTAGAGAGAGAATGAGAGAGAGCAAGCACATGAGAGGGGGGAGGGTCAGAGGGAGAAGCAGACTCCCTGCCGAGCAGGGAGCCCGATGCGGGACTCGATCCAGGGACTCCAGGATCATGACCTGAGCCGAAGGCAGTCGCTTAACCAACTGAGCCACCCAGGCGCCCCCTGAAAGTGTTTTTTAAGAATTTAATTGTGACTTTGTTACCTTAGGACAAACAAACTGGAGTTGGCCAGGGAGGGACAAGGGAGGTATGTTCTACTTTTTGACCTTGGTAGTAGTTACACTGTTCACTTCCTGATTATTTGTTAAACAGTATATATATATATATATTTCATGCCCTTTTCTATGTATATGTTTCACCAAAAAAGATAAAATAGTACATATTTTTAAATAGCTTCCTTAAGCAAATTAAATAAAGATCTCACTTAAATTTATTTATTCTACCTGTCCTTTTGTAAAGATGTTAAGGGGCAGATAGAACAAAAGCAAAAATGAATGAAATATTTGAGTTACTACCATTTACAGCTTTTGAGAAAAGTCACAACGTAGCTAAATTAAAACATATTTCCAAGTAAAGTATTAAAAATTAATACGTTTTAGAGGCGCCTGGGTGGCTCAGTCGGTTAAGCATCGGACTCTTGGTTTCAGCTCAGGGCATGATCTCAGAGTCCTGGATCAGCCTACGTTGGGGCGCCATACTCAGCAGGGAGTCTGCTTCCGCTCTCCCTCTCCCTCTGCCCCTCCTCCCCATGAATAAATAAATCTTTAAAAAAAACTTAATACGGGGGCGCCTGGGTGGCTCAGTTGGTTAAGCTACTGCCTTTGGCTCAGGTCATGATCCTGGAGTCCCTGGATCGAGTCCCACATCGGGCTCCCTGCTCGGCAGGGAGTCTGCTTCTCCCTCTAACCCTCCCCCCTCTCATGTGCTCTCTCTCTCATTCTCTCTGTCTCAAATAAATAAATAAAATCTTAAAAAAAAAAAAACAACTTAATACGGTTTAATAGCACCCATTCCCTCTTTCTCTAAATTTAAAGATTCCTATATATAAAATAGAAAAGGCACAAATTCATCTCCTTTTTATTTGGTTTATATTTTCCAGGATTTTTAAGTGTCTAAAGAAATGGCACTTTCATGGTGTCCTTTGATTCTGGGACCTATAACACTTTCTTTCTATTCCTTCCCAAATACATCAACTGTGCCTTTATTTGCATGACACCACCTCCTCTGGTGAGTACAAGCTAGGGCTCTGAAAACCCCTCTTCACTCTGCAGTTAGAAGCTATGCTTTCGAATAGTTAACACCATGCTCGTGTTCAATGTGCTGAGAGTACAGTTCTGGAACAGTGATTCTACGGCTTGAGGCCAGCTCAGAGGCCCCCCAAACAGACTGCCAATAAGACCACCTCTCTCTGCGAAGCTGGCAGGACTGATTGTCCTACTTGCAAGAGGGCAGTTATTTATAGCAGTGTGTCTTTAGGTCGGCATGGTTTCTCCAATTTCAAGTTTATCACTGCCTTATGGATAAACAAACAACATCATTGTTCCTATTTCTTAGATCAGAAATAGAAACTCTCTGAGGGGACGCTACCCTCTGAATTTGGCCTAGGTCTTCTTCCCTCATACATTCTCCTTTCAGAGCTGTCAGTCTTCCCTCACAACCCACCATAACTAAATATGTTCCTTTTCTGGTTCAAAAAACACAGGACAGTGATTCTTTAGTTGTCAGTTCTTCCAAAGTCCTTCTTAAGGTAAGAAAATTCTTATTTCAGCTAAGAATAACCCAACGCTGGTCTATTACCGCTGCAACAACTCTCAAAAGAGCAGTACAAAACCTCCCAAAGTCATTAAAGACTTTTTCTCTTTCTTATTAAGGCACCCAGAACACATAATATTCCACCAAGCCAAAAGGACTGATTCTCTTCATGGAGTAGAATAGCAATTGGCTGTTACTTATTAAATTCCTACAGCAATGAGCAATGATTTGCTTTCTCGTTTTGTTTCTCTTTGAATAGTAGATGAAGTTGATTTTTTTCCAAGGCTGCTTCTCATCACCAGCATTCCTGATCCTTGACCTATGCAGCTGTTAATATGCTACACACATATGCCTGGCCTCCTGAACAACCAGGGCGGTTAACCTTTCGGTTTTCTCCAAGTCAGTTCCTATCTTGTTAGTGAAATTGATGTTTTCTCCTTCTAAACATAGTAATTTTATCTGGTATAAAACTACATATATGATTCATTGGTTTTTATGAATCTTTTTCTCCCCAAGGGTTTCTGGGCCCATGGGTTCTCATGTTCTAATTGAGAAAGGCATGTTCATTCATGGTAATTCCAAAAGGTGGGCTACCATAGCTACTTCACAAACACAATTATTACCTCTTCTGCCTTTGGGCATGGGTAATTGTTGGAGGCCATGTTTTACCTTTATTTTCAAAGAAAAGTGAATTCCTTTGACTGAATGTAGGTGAAAGCTTACATTTTCTGCAGCTAATGATTAAAAAGTAAAATACTGGACACTGTATCAAAGCACACTTTGTTCTATCTGTGTTCAAAGGGACTTCTCCATATTCATAACTCACCCCGATCACTTTGTACTGTAATTGCCTATTAACCGTCTGTACTCCTCAAAGACAGGAAGCTCCTGGAAGGTAGGGACTGTATCATAATGACTGTTTTATCTGCAGGACACATGCTCTGGCAGATGGTATACACTCAGTAAGTACTTCTGTTGGTGTGTTAGTACTGCATTCAATTCAAGTCTAATTCTTAATTAGCCACAGTTTTAGACTAACTGGCACACACCATTGCCCCAACATTTATGAAATGACTTCTAATCAGACTTTATCACAGTTCAAACAGATATGCCCAACTTCAAATACCTAATGATCTCTACCTAAACACTAAGCATCTTTATGGGAGGCAACAGAAACAATGCTAACCCTGTGATTTGAATCTTTTTATTGATTCAGACTCAGCTACTAACTAGCAGTAACCTTTGGCAAGTCGCTTTAACCACACTGGATCTTGTGCCCTGAGAGACTGAAGCGGTAAAGTGGATTAAATGGTCTGGAAGTCCCTGGCTGAGCCCAGCTCTAAAACTCTGAGGAGGCATGAACCGGTGAGGGTACTACTAACATAGCAAGCCCTTGTTAACACTAGAGGGAGCTGCACCCATGTCATTACTGGGGTGGTGAGGAAGACTTCAAGGCAAAGTATCTTTAAATTGGAAGACTGGCTCTCCAGAGTGAGAGAAACGAAGTATCAGGCGAGAGACCCCTACCGTTCCTGCAGCCACCACACACGCTCTCTGCCATCACCTCCCTCTTACAGATGGCCCGGCACCTCACACTTGACTTTCATCAGCACACCTTCAGAGCTTTAATTCTGATTCCAAAAGAATCAAGGTGGCTTGAGTCCTTCCTATAGATTTCTTTCCCCATTCGGTCTACTTTCTTTCTTAATCAAACTAACAAAAACAACAAAAAAGCAAAGTGATTAATGCTATTATTGGAAAAGCCCCAGGAAATGAGATGGAGGAGGAGAAAGATTCATATCACACTGAAGCTAGGGGCCTGGGAAAATCAGTAAACTATAGCTGAATTCATTAGCAGCTTGCCACTCAAACCAAAGCTACCATAGCTACTTTGACAACAAGAGGAGCACTGAAAAAAGAGGAAAGATAGCAAGGAAAAGAAGAAATTGACATAGCTCTGCAGGGCAGGAGCCTGAATGCCTCCCTAAGAGGGAATCCGGTCACTGCCAGGCCGGGCTCTGCGGTAAGAAGTTTGCAGCTGCTGAAGTGATGTCATTAGAGGTAACGGGGTCACATTAGGCATTTGGCAAGAAAAATGCCAAGTGACCGGATAAGGCAATGGAGGATGGGGTGGGGAAGGAAAAAGAAAAAGCCTTTCTAAAGCTAAAGCTTATTCTGAAGTTATATACATACACTCTCCTCCCAGCTCCAAAAAATGTATGGCCTTGAAAAGGTATGACCTAGGGGCGCCTGGGTGGCTCAGTCGTTAAACGCCTGCCTTCGGCTCAGGTCATGATCCCGGGGTCCTGGGATCGAGCCCCGCCATCAGGCTCCCTGCTCCGTGGGAAGCCTGCTTCTCCCTCTCCCGCTCCCCCTGCTTGTGTTCCTGCTCACGCTGTGTCTCTCTCTGTCTTATAAATAAAATCTTCAAAAAAAAAAAAAAAGGTATGACCTAAACCATTATGGAACAAGTGAAATGAAGAATCCAAACCCCTCCATTGTATCAACTTCTGTTTCCGTGTGCCCAGAGGCACAAGGACATGCTAACCTGACAGAGACGGCATAAATCATGGATATTACAGAATGTGGTCTGTAGGAGAAACATAAATGCAATCCTGAAGAAGCCTTTTTATGGAAATTTCATAGATTAATTTAACACTCAGGAAGCAAAGCCTCAACTGTCAGAAAGAGACCACCTACTTTTCAAAACATGGGCTATTCCTGAGTAAAAACAGATTACAAAACAACTTTAGAGAGGGACTGTGGGTGAAGAAAAAAGTCTACTAGAACAAAACAAACAATTCTTTTTCACTTAAAAAAAAAATTGCAAACTCAGACCTCTAGAGGTAAAATACAGAGTAAAACTCACCAGGTTAAAATCAACGTATTCCTGTGAGTCCATGTAGTCAGGGTACTTGTTTCTGAACTCACCAATTTCAAGTACTCTAAGAGATATCACAGCTTCAACAGATTCAAAAAGATTTCTCTTCCTTTAGGACATTAAAAAATAATTTTTTTTTTTTTTTAGCCAGGCCTCTGAATCAATGATCCTCATGAGAAGCATGAGAAAAATATACTTTATTGTTAAAAGGAGAACGACTTGTTTTCCTCGTTTTAGGACACATACCAAAGGATTTCCAATTCACCCTGCTACGTACTGACCTTTAAAATGTTTCGCCCATCAAATGATTCTCTCTCCTTGAAGATGTATTTCCCATCCGCTGTGTAGAGATTGTACCTGCCTTCAGCTGTAAATATTTCAAAGATAATGTTATAAGAGAAGCTTGGGTTATTTACATTTGTTTTCTTTTGGGTTTCTATAGTACAACTAGCAAAATCTGTACTATCTGGAACATGGCTTAATAGGAGGGAAAAACATCAGTCTGAGTCAAGAGGCCCAGAGTCCAGCCTCAGCTCTGTCATCAATTCAGTATACATTTATTCATTCAACACCATCCAAGTACTCAAGGTACGTTACCTATGTAATTACCCATATTCTTTTTTTTGAAGCATAGTTGACATACAATGTTATATTAATTTCAGGTGTACAACATAGTGATTTGACAATTCTATACATACTCAGTGCTCACCATGATAAGTATAGCCACCATCTGCCACACACCATCTGTCATACAATGTTATTACAATATTACTGGCTGTCTTCCCTATGCTGTACTTTTCACCTCTGTAACTTATTTATTTTATAACTGGAAGTTTGTACCTCTTAATCCCCTTTACCTATTTTGCCAACGCCACCCCAATCTCCCCTCTGGCAACCACCAGTTTGTTCTCTATATTTATGCATCTGCTTTTGTTTTTTGTTTGTTTTTTAGATTCTACATATAAGTAAAGGGGTGCCTGGGTGGCTCAGTCAGTTAAGCATCTGCCTTTGGCTCAGATCATGATCTCAGGGTCCTGGGATCGAGCCCCAAGTCAGGCTCTCTGTTCAGCAGGGAGTCTGCTTCTCTCTCTCAAATAATAAATAAACAAATAATCTTTTTAAAAAATGTACAGATTCTATATATAAGTAAAATCATTTGGTATTTGTCTTTCTCTGATTTATTTCACTTTGCATAATATGCTCTTGGTCCATCCATGTTGTCACAAATGGCAAAGTTCATTATTTTTTTGGCTGAGTTGCATTCTGTTGGGTATGTATATACATGTACACACACACCCACACATCTTTACCAATTCATCAAAAAGACAAGAAATGACAAGTATTGGCAAGGACATAGAGCAAAAGGAACCTTCATGCACTGCTAATGGGAATGCAAACTGGAGCATGAGTATGAAGTTTCCTTAAAAAAAAGTAAAATAGAAATACCATACAATCCAGTAATTCCACTTCCATCTTTAAAGAAAATGAAAACACTAATTCAAAAAGATATATGTATCCCTATGTTTACTGCAGAATTATTTACAATAGCCAAGATATGGAAGCAGCGTAAATGTCCAACGGCAGATGAATGGATAAAGAAGATGTGGGGGTGTGTTTGTGTGTAAAATGAGCCATATTCTTAGGCAAATTATGTCTCCTCTATGGACCTCAGTTCATTTACACAGTTACAGGTTAAGACTAGGTGATCTCCAAAGGTTCCTTGTGGTCTAAAAACCCAAGATTTGTATAAGCTATATGCATTTTTAAGTATGTAAAAATATACAAAAATTCACACATTAAGTACTCAAAATGCTGGTGACATTGATTTGGGTTGCAACCAACATGAAGTGGGTTGGTTTAAGGACTCCCTCCAAATGAGAGAACCCCTTTCAGTTGCAATCAAAGGTATCTTTACAGACATTCTACACAGAAATGCAGCAAATCTATGACCCTGTATTAATTTAGCTTGCTTATCCCAAAAGACATCCTTAAAGTATAGCAGGAAAAAGGATTTCAAAGGAAAGGGATGACAGGTAAGAAAGAGTGAAACACCTTATTCTATGCCCTTTTCAAGTAAAAATTCAACCAGAGAAGAATCCAAGGTATAGGAAATTCAAAGCATCCTTAAGAAACATTTAACCCTCAGAGTATTTTCTAAAATATCAACCCTTTCTTGCCCACCAACAGACACTCAAAAATATTTGTATTTCCACTTCTGATATGCTCTTTTACTATATATATCGATGGAGACTACCAAGTCAGAATTGGTAAAGTATATCTAGGCCGCTAACGCCATGAGCACAATATATGTTAGCCAGCCCACTGGAATTACACTTCAGTAACTTCTCATGAGAGAGTATTCTCTTAATCAAAGATCCCAATACCATGTATATTTCACAAATTAAAAACAGGTCCCCTGTTAAGAGATGTGAAACTTTAAAGATTCATTTATTTATTTGAGAGAGCGAGAGCATGCACGTGCATGCACACTTGGGGGGGGGGGCGGGGAGAGGGGCAGAGGGAGAAGGAGAGAAAATCCCAAGCAGACTCTGCACTGAGCACACAGCCCGAAGTGGGGCTCAATCTCACGACCCTGAGATCATGACCTGAGTCAAAACCGAGAGTCAGACACTCAACCCACTCTGCACCACCCAGGTGCCCCAAGAGGCGATGTGAAACTTTAAAGTAAATCCATACTAAACAAATATCAATTAAAAAGCAGTAATGAGGAGCACCTGGGAGGCTTGGTCAGTTAAGCGTCCAACCCTTGATCTGAGTACAGGTCTTGATCTCAGGGTCCTGAGTTCAAGCCCCTCATTGGGCTCCATGCTGGGCATGGAGCCTACTTAAAAAAAAAAAAAAGGCAGTCATGATACCTGAAGATTGAAATGGTTTTTTTGTGAGGGCGGAGGAAGAGATTATCTTAAGCAGGCTCCACACCCAACGCAGAGCCCCACGCAGGGCTTGATCTCACAAGTCTGAGATCATAACCTGAGCCAAAATCAAGTGCTGGATGCTTAACCAACTGAGCCACCCAGGCGCCCCTGAAGACTGAAATGCTTAATGATAGGTTCAAAACCTGTAAGTTGCATTAGCCATCAGGGAAAAGCAAATCAAAACTAAAATGAGATACTACCTCACATCTAAAATGATGGCAATAATCAAAAAGATAGATAATAACGAGTGTTAGCAAAGATGTGGAGAAAATGGAACCCTCGTTCACTGCTGGTAGGAATGTAAAGTGGTGCAGTCACTTTGGAAAACAGTCTGGAAGTTCCTCAAAAAGTTAAACACTGGTTACCATAGGACCCAGAAATTTCAATCTTAAGTATATACCCAAGAGAAGTGAAAAGATATCCCCATACAAAAACTTGTAATTGTTCAGAGCAGCATTAACTCTAATAATCAAAAAGGAGAAACAATACAAATGTCCATCAACTGAGGAATGGATAAAATGTGGTATATCCACACAATGGAAGATTATTTAGCACTAAAAAGGAAATGAGGTATAATACATGTTATCACATGGATGAACCCTGTAAACATTAGGCTAGGTGAAAGAAACCAGTCACAGAACATCACATATTGCATGAGTCTATTTATACAAAATATCCAGAAAAGGCAAATTCATAGGACAGAAAGTAGACTGATGGTACCTAGGACTAAAACTTTAGGAGGAAATGAGGAGTCACACTGCCAATGGGGTTTCTGATGAAAATGTTCTAAAACTGATCATGGTAATGGTTGTGTAACTCTGACTACACTAAAAATCACTGAATTACATTATTTTTATTTTGTTATTTTTTTGAAGATTTATTTATTTATTTGAGGGAGGGAGAAAGCGTGTGTGCATGTGTGCACATGTGAGCAGGGAGAGGGGCAGAGGGAGGGGGAAAGAGAGAACCTCAAGAAGACCTCCCACCAAGTGCATAGCGCGATGTGGGGCTCAATCTCACGACCCTGAGATAATGACTTGAGCCAAAATCAAGAGTCGGATGCTCAACCGACTGAGCCACCCAGGCGACCCTGAATTATATATTTTAAATGAGTGAATCATATAATATGTGAATTGTACCTCAATAAAGGTGTTATATTCAAACTACCTCTAAGTAGGAAAGGATAACTAGACTGTGTGAGGCGAATGTGATAACCACTACACTACGGAGGATAACTAGACGTGAACACAGAACATTTTCTTACATAGAGCTCTACTGCTAATAGAATATAAATCTGGATCCACACAATTTAGAAGATACAGATTCCCGCATAATTCAACTCTTTTATGTCAAAAGGTTATTAATAATGGAATATCTTAGGAGTTCTGAAGTAAGATTTAAAGACTAGGACATTTTCAGAATGTACTGCTGATAGCATTAAATGTCTAATAAAATACTGTCTATACCTGCACTGTCCGAATTAGTAGCCTCTAGTCACATGTGATTATTTAAATTTAATTAATTTAATTAAAATGAAAAGTTTACTTCCTCAGCCTCACCAGCCACCTCTGCTCAATAACTACATGTGGATAGTGGCTACCATATTGGACATCACAGGTACAGAATATTTCCATCATCACAGGGAGTTCTACTGGATGGTACTGGATACAATATATCTTCTGAACCAAAGAATTTAGAGTATACTCTAGAGCTCTAGAACTTTACATAGTGATGTTAAAATGTACATCACCTCAGAGGATCTAAGTATATTTCCAAACTTAAAACTGACCATCCAGAACAAAATAAATACCACAAACTCCTTTAAATGTTCCCACTGGACAAGGTACATACATATACAAATATAAAATAGTCCAGAAATTTTTTCCCAAAAATTCCAAATATTCTTCTGCAATACTACTACCCAAATGAAAAAAAAAAAGTATTCCATCAGAACAAGTATAGAGTTTTGGATTCTTTTTTTTTTTT
>NW_023270265.1:745348-764818 GCF_011800145.1 Mirounga leonina
GTATTCCATCAGAACAAGTATAGAGTTTTGGATTCTTTTTTTTTTTTTTTTTAAGATTTTATTTATTTATTTGAGAGAGAGAGAATGAGAGAGAGCACATGAGAGGGGGGAGGGTCGGAGGGAGAAGCAGACTCCCCGCAGAGCAGGGAGCCCGATGCGGGACTCAATCCCGGGACTCCAGGATCATGACCTGAGCCGAAGGCAGTCGCTTAACCAACTGAGCCACCCAGGTGCCCTAGAGTTTTGGATTCTATTAAGTACCCAAACAAGAGTCTATGGGCTTTGACTTAGTCATTTGAACCATTTTTGATCTCAGTACTCCCAAAGGTAAAATAGTGATTTATTTAGAAAAATCTTAAATAAAATACAATCTAACATCACAAAACATTAACACTAGAACCAAAATGTGGACAGTTACACATCTCTTAGTCCTACAGTGGCTCTAAGAAAATCGGGTTAGAGTGCCTGGGTGGCTCAGTCGTTAAGCATCTGCCTTCGGCTCAGGTCATAGTCCCAGGGTCCTGGGATCGAGGCCCACATCGGGCTCCCTGCTTGGCGGGAAGCCTGCTTCTCCCTCTCCCACTCCCCCTGCTTGTGTTCCCTCTCTCGCTGTCTCTGTCAAACAAATAAATAAAATCTTAAAAAAAAAAAAAAAAGAAAAGAAAATCAGGTTAATATTAAATGACTTCCAGTTGGGATCTTTGGTATATATCCGAGAGAAATAAAAAGATGTACAGTTGACCCTTGAACAATGGGGATTAGGGGCACCAACCCCCATGTAGTTGAAAATTCGTGTATAACTTTTGACTTCCCTAAAACTAAACTACTACTGTTGGCCAAAAGCCTTACTGATAATATAATCAGTCAATTAATACATATTTTGTATGTTATATGTATTATATACTGCATTCTTACAATAAACAAGAAGAAGAAAGTATTTTTTTCAAGATTTTTTTATTTGAGAGAGTGAAAGAGAGAGTATGAGAGTGGGGAGGGTCAGACTCCCTGCTGAGTGGGGAGCCCAATACGGGGCTTGATCCTGGGACTCCAGGATCATGACCTGAGCCTAAGGCAGACGCTTAACCAACTGAGCCATCCAGGCACCCCAAGAAAAAAGAAAATATTAAGAAAATTTTAAGGAACAGAAAACACGTTTACAGTACTATACTGTAGTTATTGAAAGAATTCCGTGTATAAGTGGACCATCACAGTGCAAACTGTTCCTTTGACAAAAAGGAACACACAAACTGTCCTAAAGTATAAATCTACAAATAGTTTATGGGTTCAAGTCCTGATGGAGTCCTCTTCCAACCTAAACTTTCTAAAACTAAGGTCAGGTCCTAAACAAAGAAAATAAAATCTGAATATAGGATTTTAGTGCTGATATATTTCAAACAAGTTTTAGAAGGAGAAGCTACATATAATTTGAATTTGCGGCTCCTGATCAGACAGATCCTGAATGTGCTAGAAAAGCTGGGGTAGGGTGGAGAAGACAATGGAAGAAAAGAAAAATACTTTTTGAAATGTAGATAATTATCCCAAATCAAGGGTCAAAACAAGGCATTTTTATATAAAGGCTCAGATTCCATGAGAGGAAAAATTATTACTCTAACACCAGGTTTCTCAACCTTGGTGCTACTGACATTTCTAGATACTTCTTTGTTGAGGTGTGCTGTCCTGTCCATTGTAGAGAGTTAAGCAGCATCCCTGGCCTCTTCCCACTAGATGCCAGCAGCAATGCACCCTCAACCCCTAAGTGTGACAACTGAATGTCCTGGGGCGGGGGGAGGGGTGGGGCACACAAAGTCGCCCGTAGTTGAGAACCATTGGCCTAACCTTTACTTTTATTAGCTAATCTTCCTTCCTTCTTTCTTCTTTTCAAAAAACCACCGAGTAGTGCAAGAGACACACTTATACTAAAATAATTATTCACCGTGTACCTAAAATTTACCTGGGCATTTTGTATTTCTTTTTGCTAAATCTGGAAACCCTATGTGCAACAGAAATCAAAGATCTGGAATGTCACACTCCCACACTAGATATCTCCCTCACCACTTCCACTGTGCTCAACAAAACAAGTTAAAGATTCAAATAAAGATTACCAGAGATTCTTTGATAGCCCGTCTTGTTCGAACCCCAGGGATATCACAAGGCCTTGCTGATCCTAAACTATGCTACAGTTCTATGGGGGACTTACCATTGGGGTCCTTCCTGAATAGAGTGTTCATCACTGTCGCATGGAGTTTCACACTATTCCACTCTTTCACTATTAGTCCAGATGCCTGAAAACGTTCCAGCACTCGATCGACTAATTCCTGCAGCCTGAAGAAATTGAAGGAAGAAGTATAAAAATCTTAGTAAACTCTGAACCCCTGATTACCGATTCAATGTTGACGGAGTATCTGTTCTGGGCCAATCACTGTTCAAGACCCTGCAAAGGCTACATTCCCCACCACCACGGTGTTCACAGCCTTGTGGAACAGATGGACATGGAAACCATAACACTGAAATACATCATGAGGAGTGTTAAGGGAGGGACCAACCATACATGGAGAGGGCAAGGTTTTTACAGGAGGTTTAAACATGATCTTGAAGGAACATGGAAGCTCAGCATCTCAGGATAGGGCTCAAGAAGCCAGACTCAACAGAGAGTTGCCTAAAAAGAAGTGCTTTATGGCTTCATCCAGTCAGAGAACCTAACTCTACCATGTAGTCAGTATGTTTCTGCCAGGATCAAAGGAGGTCTGGTACGATTCTAAGACATTTGCTCCCTGGGAAGGAGCCTGCACTTTGAAGATCCCAGTAGCCTTGGACACTATCCCAGTGTTTCACCGAGACTGAAGTGGAGTACCGATAAAGACAACTATAGGAAAATCCACAGGCTGCATGACTCTTCCCCATGTGGACTCCAGGTAGCTCTAAGCAATAAGGGTCCTGCAGTGGCTGAGTTCTAGCTTGACGATGGCCATTCATTCTAATACCTCTCCCAAAAGCAATTCTTGCACAGAAGTTTTCATGCTGTTCAGGTGTTTTGCTCAATAGCCTGAAGAACTCCCTTTAACATTTCTTGTAAGGCCACTGTAGTGGTGATGAACTCCATCAGCTTTTGTTTGTCTGGAAAACTCGTTTATCTCTCCTTCAGTTCTGAAGAACAACTTTGCTGGCTATGCCGACAAGAGGGGTCAGCAATCTAGCAGGTGTGTGGTGAGCAGATGATGGTCCGAGGCCTCAGGAAGCAGCCATTTTCTGTGACTACCCACTCATCTGATGGTAAAATGCAGGCCTTGGCTTCTACACATTGTGCCAGAATGTCTACTCTGAGACTGAAGCAGCTCGTGCTGGATATGTGGCGGGTCCCCATGAAATGACAGGGCAGTGCGCCTGGTGGCAGTCACAGGATGCAGCCTGCCCCTTACAACCTTCCCCTCAGCCTTCTCTGAGATTTGTGCTGATGCTCACTGACTTCTCTGGTGCCAAATCATCTCCTGTGAGTCACGAGTGTACTAATGAACAATAGATTTCACATTTTTAGATGTACTAGTAATACTCTTCGTGTCAAACATCACCTCTTTCCTGGATACAGGTAGCCCTGAGAAATTTAGAGTTCATGAATCTTCCATTGCTTCTTGGGCCATGGCCCACGTGTAATGGCCCACAGTGTAAGCATTGTGGCCAGTGAGCAGCTACTTCTTGAGCAGGGCTAGACAGGTTTGCTTTATGTGAGATGGGGGCCGAGCCTAGCCTGTGCAGCCCATTTGTGGGAGCCTGCCTCAGGCAGAACACTCCAGCTGCAGCAACTCAGTTGCTTGATGTCTGTCTCCAAGTGGACAGCAGCCTCTAGTACCCCGACCCTCCAGGGATCTCCTCCCGAATTTAGACATGAGCAAAACAACTCTTTTTGCTTGCACTGCATGCACTGCAGCAAAAGAAAGTTACTGTGCCCCAGAAATTGACTCGGAAACATAATTATTTTCCCTTTCATGGTTTTCAGGCTCCAAAGTTCCAAATTAATCTTCTTAAAATCCTAATTTACCTTAATTGCTTTTTATGAAATACTGTCTACTAATCAAGAAACATGTATAACATGAGTAAGCCATAATTAATAATAATAACAATAAAGTAAATACCCATGTCCCCTCTACTGAACTTCAGGACCAGAACACAGGGCTGGGACTAGGGCCGAAGTAAGTGAGGAAATGACCTCGGGCACAAATTTAACGGGGTGCCAAAAAATGCAGTAACCAAAATAAATCATGTTTTAATGCAATATTTTAAAAAATCAAATTTAATGCCAAAAAAAAAAAATCCATGATGAACAGAATACCAAAATTTTGAATGAAGATGAGATCAATGTTGCTGAGTTATCCCTTTGCGTCAGGCTCCAGTGTGGCCCGGCACAGGGTAGAACATTACAACACACCAGTCCCTCAAGATGCTCCGGGCTCTGGAGAACCCCGTGACTCCACACGGCCTCGTGACCTCAGCACTACTCAACACGCACGTTTTCTTATCGGGCTTCCTCCACTCAGCTTGACAACTGCCACCTCTGTGCCTTCTGTTCTCTGAGCCACAGGATCCACCCCCTCCCTCCACCTATGCAGATCTTATCATCCTTCCAGGCCCAACTCAAATCTCACTCTTCCATGAAGCCTTTCTAAACCCCCTAAGACCCCATTCACTCCCCTGTATCTGTGAGCGGTGATTCTGCCCTTCTTTGAAATGCCACTCTACTTATGTGTGCTCTACTTAGCATTCTCAGGGACAGTCCCTTGCTGTTTCAAGTCTCTCTGTCCTGTTCCCCTACTAGATTGCATGCTCCTCAAGAGCATGTTATATTTTCTTGTATCTTCCAGAACACCATTATACTTGGGTTTCAGTAACTACTGGCTGTGATTGGTTAATTGATGGATGTGACTGGTTAAAAAGTGAGAAGTGAGGAGCGCCTGGGTGGTTCAGTCAGTTGGGTGTCCGACTCCTGGTTTCGGCTCAGGTCAAATCTCATAGGTTGTGAGATTGAGCCCCCAAGTCGTGCTGCATGCTTGGCAGGGAGTCTGCTTGAGGTTCTCTCCCTCTGCCATTCCCCCCACTCACACACACACTCTCTCTTAAAAAAAGTGGGAAGTAAATGTAAAAAATAAAATAAACATGGTCGTGAAGGATCGCCGAAGACTCGCAGATAAAACTGGTAAGGAAAAACACTTCGAGCAGAAGAAATAGTACAAAGATGCCAAAGCACGCACGGTCACATCATATTTGGAAAACTGCTGATTACTGAATATAGCTGTAGCAGTGAGCGAAGGAAAAGGAACAATGGAGACGAACTGGATAGAAGTGGTGGTCAGACCATCAGAAGCCACAGAGATTTTAAGAAGAGAATGATGTGGTCAGATGTCCGTTTCTGAAAGCTGATGCCGTAGCAGAGTAGAAAACATTTTAGAAGAACAGACCGGAGAGAGAGAGGGTGGCTAGAACAGTGTCAGGCATTATTTTAAGCACTTGATATCTGTTAACACATTTCATCCTCACAATGTATTATTATCCCTATTTTACTAATGAGGGAACTGAGGCACAGAGAAGTTATAAAACTTGACCAAAGTCACATAACTAATACGTGACAGATCCAAAATCAGAACCCATGCCATCGGGCTTCAGAGTATGGGCTTTAAGGACTGTGCTATGAAGGGGGAAAAGGAGGAACACCTAAACTATGGCAGGGGCAATGAGAACCAAGACAAGAGAACGGCTTCACAAGAGCTGTGTGAGAGAGAAGCCGGTGCCCTCAGACATGGCTGCATTCAAGCACAGAGAGCAGCTGAGGTGACTCACAAGAGTCTGCCTTACATGACCAGGTGGGCCACTGACCAAGATGGGCAGCTGTGGAGAAGCAATTGCTATTGTTATGCTATGTCATTCCAAGGAGAGAATTAATGCTGTGTAGCTTTTGAATATGTGACATGGGACATCAAGTAGGACAGGTCCAGGAGAGGGATGGAAATACAAGCCTGAAACACAAGAGAAAAATCTGGACAAAAGATACAGATTTGAGGGGTACCTCGGTGGCTCAGTCGGGTAAGCGTCCTCTTGATTTCAGCTCAGGTCATGATCTCAGGGTCATGAGACTGAGCCCCGTGTCGGGCTGTGCTCAGTGCAGAGTCTGCTAGAGATTCTCCCTCTGCTCCTCCCCCCACCCCCCACCCCCGTGCACACACTCTCTCTCAAATAAATAAAATCTTAAAAAAAAAAAAAAAAAAGATACAGATTTGGGAGTCATGAGTGCGAAAGCAGTAAGTAAAAGCATGGGTTAGATGCAGTTACAGTGGGAAGGAGGATTTACAGTAAGCCATAGGGACAGCTAAGGATGGAGCCTTAAGGGACACTCCTATGGAAGGGGCAGAGAAGGAACCAGCAAAGATCATCAGCAAAGAGGAATCAGAAAAGACTTCAGGGGCGCCTAGGTGGCTCAGTCGTTAAGCGTCTGCCTTTGGCTCAGGTCATGATCCCAGGGTCCTGGGATCGAGCCCCGCATCGGGCTCCCTGCTTTGCGGGGAGTCTGCTTCTCCCTCTCCCACTCCCCCTGCTTGTGTTCCATCTCTCGCTGTCTCTCTGTCAAAAAAAATAAATAAAATATTTTTTTTAAAAAAAGAAAAAGACTTCAGAAGAGGACTTCAAAAAGGCTGAAAGGAGAATTACAGGAGGGGAAAAAAAAAAAATCAGCACAGTACAATGCCACAGAAAGGCTCCTCCCCCATTCATGCTCTCTGTCTTTCTCAAATAAATAAATCAGAACAGGAACCCAACACGGCCTACTTACTTCTCACAGTCACAGCGTACTGCAGACCTGTGCGGAAGCAGCTGTGCTAGCACGCAAGATGGAAGGAAGCCTTGGTACGAGGACCCAGGCAGAAACCGGAGGGGGGAGGGGCTAAGTGCACATCAACTCTTTCCAGAAACTCGAAAGGAAGCAGGGAAACCAATGCCTTGAGAATTCAAATGTACAGAGTTGAGGGCAGGTTGTTTGTGTTTGTTTTCGATGAGGAGAAAGAACTGAAAATGCCTACTGAGAACAAGAAATTATCCAATAGAGAAGAAAGATAAAACTTCAGGCAAAAGAGGGAATTGACAGAATAAGATCTCGAAGGAGACAGGAAGGGCTGATGTGCCCCAGGGGATGGGAATACAGAGGTGAACAAGCCTCTGCCTTGAGCAGCTTACACACTAGTGGAAGGAGGCAGATGGGCAGTAGACACATATACGCATACTACATCAGGTGGTGGTATGCGCCGTGAAGAAAATGGAACAGGAAAGAGGGATGAGAATACCACTGGGAGTACATGGGCCATTTTATACAGGGTGATCGGGGAAGGCCTCCCTTAGGCAGTGACATGTGAGCAGAGACTCGAGGGATCAGCATTGCATAGAAAAGGAACAGCAAAGACAGACCTGTGAGGCAGCATGTGTGCGGTACGACTGAGGAATAGGTAAAAGCCAATGTATGGAGTGGAGCTGAGGCTGGAGAGGCGGGGAGGATCATGTCACATGGGGCTTACATAGGGCTCATAGGCCCCTATAAAGACTAGTTTTTTGTTTGTTTGTTTTTTAAAGGATTTTATTTATTTATTTGACAGAGAGAGATAGCAAGAGCAGGAACACAAGCAGGGGGAGTTGGGAGAGAGAGAAGCAGACTCCCTGCTGAGCAGGGAGCCTGACGCAAGGCTCCATCCCAGGACCCCAGGATCATGACCTGAGCCAAAGGCAGACACTTAACCGACTGAGCTACCCAGGCACCCGTTTGTTTTTAAGATTTTATTTATTTATTTGACACAGAGAGAGACAGCGAGAGAGGAAACACAAGCAGGGGGAGTGGGAGAGGGAGAAGCAGGCTTCCCGCTGAGCAGGGAGCCTGATGCGGAGCTCTATCTCAGGACCCTGGGATCATGACCCGAGCCGAAGGCAGACATTTAACGACTGAGCCACCCAGGCGCCCCTGAAAAGACTAGTTTTTATGGAGTAAGGTGGGAGCTTTTAGAGTGTTTTCAGCAGAAGAATGACATGATCTGACTGACATTTTAGAAAGAAACCTCTGGCTGCCATGCGGAGGACAGTGGTGGAGTGAGGATGAAGCAAGAAGGCGGTTAGGAGACCTTCGCAACAACCAGATGGCTGGGGTGGCAGGGGTGGAGGTGGTGAGAAGTGGAAGCTTTTCTGATATGCTATCGTCAAGAGTGGAAGGTGATTCTAGAAGCATTTTTGTCCTCAACATCTGAAAGACTGAATATCAAAGAGAACAATACGTCCAAGGATTCGCGAGACATCTGTAGAAAGGGAAGGGCAGTGATGAAATGGAAAAGCAGGCTGAGCAAAGCCAGGCTGTGGAGGCTCCTGGGGCCAGGGCGGGTTGAAATCTTACTGGGTAGGCCACAGGAAACCAAGGAGGGCCAGTAAGAAGCAAGATTCGCAGACAAAACCAAAGGCATGGGAAGCCAGTTAAGAGAGATATGCTTCCTGACATAGTGGTCTCAATTTTTTCTCTGATTACAAAATAATACTGAAAATGAAGAGAAGCATAAAAAGGAGATCATAACCTGGCCATCCACATAGAAACACTTAAGTTTTGTTATATAATTTTTAGTCTTTTTCTACAGATATATAATCAATTTCAAAAAGACAAAACATTTTTCTAAACTTATTTCACTTAATGTACCCCAAATATTTTTCTGTCATGGAGGATTTTTTTAAATATCATTTTAGATACCTTTCAGAGGAGCAATGAGAAAGGCTAACCAATAAAATATCGATAAGGATGGAAAAAGAGGGCTGACTCATGGAAACGACTTAGTCCCTACTTTCCTAAGGGGAAAATGAAATATATTCATGCTGCACATAACCCTGATTCTATAGTTAATGATTTAATTAACTGTGCATGTGGACCTCCAAGCAAAGATCTACATTATATTGGTTCTGAGGTTTCTAATTAACACCATGAGAGAACCACAAAGTTTTAGAACACTTCTAAGCATTACAACCTAAGTCTGAACATAATCAAGCACTGCAAAATCCACCTCAATTACAAATCACAGCAGAGCGGCACCTGGGTAGCTCAGTCGGTTAAGCATCCAACTCTTGATTTTGGCTTAGGTAGTGGTCTCAGTGTCGTGGGGTCGAGCCCCGCATCAGGCTCAATGCAGAGTCAGCTTGTTCCTCTCCCTCTGCTCCTCCCCCCATTCGTGCTCTCTCTCTTTCTCAAATAAATAAATAAAATCTTAAAAAAAAAACCCATAAATCACAGCAGAATGATGCCTCTCTTTTCTTTCTCCTCTATTAAAGAAAAAGAAGTAATTAGGGAGTTCAGTTAGATAGAAACAGGGAACAGGAAATATTAGAGGAAGGAAATAAACTAAATGAAAGAAACCAATTTCCAGCTCTGTCTTTCAGGAAAATTAAGATTTCTGTCCAATTCACAAACTTAAGACTTTGAAGAAACTAAAGTCCTTTAAAAAGTTCTAGTCTAACCTCTCATTTTACGCAAGAGGAAATGAAGCATAGACAGGATGAGTTGCTCAAAGTCAGGGCAAAGAGACCAGAATCCAGGTCAGTTTTGCTGTTACCAATTCACTGTGCATTCCACAAAGGTTGGCTCTTTATCTTATTCATTGCTTTATCTTTGCACCTAAATTAATGCCTGACACATAATCAGTTCTCAATAGTTATTGCATGCATGCATGATTCATTGATGACAAATATTTTGGGGTTCTAGTAAAAGAACTTAAGAGTACGTGGGTACAGTCACTAAATTTCAGGTTGATGTCACAGATAATACATTTAACAATATGTCCATATATTTCTAAGAGTACAGTCTTTCAATTCTTACTTCACTGATCCCTTCCTGTTTGACTATGAGTCACAGAGCCTTTGGTTCCTCATAAATGAATTAAAAATACAGGGCTGCTATGAGAAAAATTATGTATTCTTAAGCAACTTTATTATTTAGATAGTGCTTAGAGTTTGGAAACAGAAGCCAGTTATTCGTGCCTTAAATCTAAGCTCCTAAAGACCTGTAAGTGCTCCAAAGCTCAAGCATCCCAGAGCCATCTTTACAGATACGGATTTGTACTGCAGAAAGATCACCAACTCCCTAGAAAGTGCAAATTCCAGGCTTCTGTTTGGGAATTTTTTTTCCCAGTTTGATTCAGTTCCATACTAAGTAGTATTTCCTGAGTGCTTACTGTATACAGTCATTATGCTAGTCATTACAAAAATAAAAAACTAAGCAAACATAGTCCTTGTTATTAAGGAGCTTGCAATCAATTAAGGTAACTATAAAGGAAGACTTTGGTAATGACACAAAAAATACAAGGTGCTTCAGGTAATTTAAACGTTGAAGAGAGTACAGTTGGGTTGGAACGAGAACAGGCTATTAGGAGGATGGGCTTAGGACAAAAAGCTAACTGTACCCAATTCATTTTGTGTATCTGCAGAATGAGTGAATTAAGTACATAACAAACATTCACTGAACATCTATGAACCTGAGTTATAAAAGGCACTGGATATGCAATGCTGAAGAAGAGTACGCCCTGCCATGAAGAATCTTATAGTCTACTTAAGAAAAGGAAAAAGAAAGGATAGCAATAAGGAAAGACGGCATGTGAACACAAAAAGATGAGAAGTAACAGGAGAGAAGTTTTAGTCACAAGAAACAATTATTAACAAAGACACAAAGAATCATCAATAAGTGGTGAAGTTGGCCTGGGCTTGGCCAAGTGCAAGGTAGTGGAAGATTAAATTGAAATATTAAGTTGGTCTTACCGGAAGATTATCTCATACCAGAAGATCTTGAATGCTAGACTGAGGAATATGAATTAATTCAAAAGATGATGTGAAAGGATGGGAGATTTTTCTCTCTCTCTCTCTTTTTTATTTAAATTCCAGTTAATTGGGGCGCCTGGGTGGCTCAGTCATTGAGCGTCTGCCTTTGGCTCGGGTCATCCCAGAATCCTGGGATCGAGCCCCGCATCGGGCTTCCTGCTCGGCGGGAAGCCTGCTTCTCCCTCTCCCACTCCTCCTGCTTGTGTTCCCTCTCTTTCTATGTCTCTCTCTCTGTGTCAAATAAATAAAATCTTAAAAAAAAAATAAAATAAATTTCAGTAAAATTTCCAGCTCTGTCAATGTTAATGTTAATTAACATACAGAGTAGTATTAGTGTAAATATAGTGATTCAACATTTCCATACGACACCTGGTGCTCATCACAAGTGCACTCATTAATCCCCATCACCTACTTTACCCACACACATCACATCTTCTTTATCTATTTATCAATGGATACCTGAGCTGTTTCCATAATTTGACTAGTGTTGGTAATGCTGCTATAAACATCAGGGTGCATGTATCCCTCTGAATTAGTATTTTTGTATTCTTTGGGAAAAATACCTTTGTATTCTTTCGGAAAACAGTGCAATTGCTAGATCATAGGGTAGTTCTATTTTTAACTTTTGAGGAACCTCTGTACTGTTTTCCAGAGCGGCTGCACCAGTCTGCATTTCCACCAACAGTGCAAGAAGATTCCCCTTTCTCCACATGCTTGCCAACACCTGTTGTTTCTTGTGTTGTTGATTTTAGCCATTCTGACGCATATGAGGTGATATCTCATTGTAGTCTGGATTTGCATTTCTGCTGGGAGATTTTTAAGCAAATAAGTCCTATCACAGGCTATGGCTTAGAAGGACAAGTGTAGGGGCGCCTGGGTGGCTCAGACGGTTAAGCGTCTGCCTTCGGCTCAGGTCATGATCCCTGGGTTCTGGGATCAAGTCCCGCATCGGGCTCCCTGCTAGGTGGGGAGCCTGCTTCTCCCTCTTCCTCTGCCTCTCTCTCTCTCTCTGACTTTCATGAATAAATAAAACATTTAAAAAAAAAAAAAAGGACAAATGTAATTGTATTTCATGAGATCTATACACACTGACGTAAAAGTAACTTCTAGGTTATGTGTCATAGGAAGAATGAACTGTTAAGTCATGTGTGTAATGTCCTGTTTGTGTAAAATGATATGCACAGTAGGCAATGACTCTCAGCATGTTTGTTCTGCTTACCATCTACTGGGGAGGAACACGGAGAGGGGCAGGGCAGGGGGAAAGGGAGCCAGTTAATTTTCACTTTACCCATGTGTAAGCCTATACTTTCATAAAAGAAAACAATGCAAAAAGCAGCAGCTTTGGGGTGCCTGTCTGGCTCAGTCGGTAGAG
Source organism: Mirounga leonina (assembly GCF_011800145.1). NCBI lineage: Eukaryota > Metazoa > Chordata > Mammalia > Carnivora > Phocidae > Mirounga > Mirounga leonina. The sequence continues at coordinate 757,584 of NW_023270265.1, forward strand.
CGTGCAACTCTTGATCTCGGGGTTGTGGGTTCGAGCCCTACATCGGGTGTTGAGATAACTTAAAAATAAAATCTTAAAAAAAAAAAAAAGGAAGCAGCAGCAGCTTGGGTGTGAAAGGAAGATGGCAAACTGAAAGATGGTACAGAGATATGCCAGGCTGCACTGCTGTGGAATTTAACTCTAACTGCACACATACACGTACACTCTCATCTTCTTTTCACCAAACTTCTCGAAAGAGTAGTCTGTTTCCAACTGTTCTTAATCCCCTCTTCTGCCCCAGCATGAGCACAGGCTTCACAGTTAGAGCGAGGTCAAACCGTAATTCTACCCCTTACAAATACACGCTAATTACTACTGACCCTGACCTGACCAAGTAAACCTGAACAACACTTGCCTGTTATACCAACATTATTGAAAAAAAAAAAAAAAGAATCAGATAATCTAAAAAAAAAAAAAAATCACTTGCTATCCGGAAAGAACCACTGATAAGATTTTTATGTATTGAGATTAACTGATTTATTTCTCTCTTGCTCTTTTCCCACTTTTGAGGGAAAAGTAAATGCATATCTACAAATTATCTTGTAATCTGTTTCATCAGATAATACTCTATAGTGAATATTTTCCATTTTTCCAAGACATCATTTTTAGTTGATCCCTAGCATTCTCTATTCTATAGATGTTCTATAGTTTATTTCCCACTCATCTGATTGTGATGTTGATTTAGATTGTTTCCAGTATATACTGCCACATGCAATACTGTAATAGGTATTACACATACAGAGATCTCCCACACATAGAGATCTGTCCACATATCTGATTAATTCCACTAGAAAAATTCCTGTGGGGAGAATTAGCAAATCCAGGAAGTATAAAATAAAAGTGCCAGTTTGCTTTCTGGAAAGTCCTTATTTATAGCTTTACCAGCAGGGACCTTCTCATGTCACTCGTCAAACATCTACTTAGTTTTCTTCTATTTTTAAAATTTGTGTGTTTTCTTTTCATAGTTTAGTGCTTAAGCAGATTCAGGATCCTTCAGGTAAGGGTCATTTTACCCATCTGTGTATCTCTTATGGTGTCTATTTTGTTAGTACTATTTATTTTTGGGTATTTATCTTTTGTCCAACCACTTATTAGCACTTTTACCGCTCTCTTATCAATTTTAGCGCTTTTTTTAGTAGACTATAACGTTATCCTCAACAGCAATTTTTGTCTTCAACCATCCTCTGTTTTATAGTTTAGGATTTAGTGTGAACTTTCCGAACAATGTGTTTAAGAGTAATGGTTATTACAGGCAATCATGCTTTCTTTTTCTTTTTTTTTTTTTTTTAAAGATTTTATTTATTTATTTGACAGAGAGAGAGACAGCGAGAGAGGGAACACAAGCAGGGGGAGTGGGAGAGGGAGAAGCAGGCTTCCCGCCGAGCAGGGAGCCTGATGTGGGACTCGATCCCAGGACCCTGGGATCATGACCTGAGCCGAAGGCAGTCGCTCAACCGACTGAGCCACCCAGGCGCCCCAATCATGCTTTATTTCTGATTATAATGGCAATAATAAGCCCAATAAACTACCATTCAATAGGATTGTTGGTTTCTGCTTTAAAACAGATATTTATCATATTAGGCAATATCTTTCTATTTTCTGAAAGTTTTAAATGAAAAATAAATAGGCTTAATTTCATCAAAAGCCTTTAAGGCATGTATTGAGATACTATTTTTAAATTTGTTCTGCTGAGTTGGATGTTATTAGATTTCCTGGTCTTAATTCATCTTTGTATTCCTGAGATTAACCAGCTTAGTTATAATGGATCATATTCATCTGATTCCTACACTCCACCTTTAGAAAACTGCCCAATCAATCAGAGTTGACTCTTCTTGAATCTATATAACAATTCTCATCACTACTGTTCTAGTTCAGACCTTGTTTCTCACCTGGATTCCTATAATGACTTTTAAATACTCCCCCTCCAGCTCCTGGCTCTTCTTTTCAATTACATATGTAGTCTTATAATTGCATTAAATTTATATAGAACCGTTTGAGGAGAACTGATACTTTTTTTTTAAAGATTTTATTTATTTATTTGTCAGAGAGAGCACAAGCAGGGGGAGCGGCAGGCAGAGGGAGAAGCAGGCTCCCCACTGAGCAAGGAGCCCCTTGCGGGACTCAATCCCAGCACCCTGGGATCATGACCCGAGCCAAAGGCAGACGCTTAACCGACTGAGCCTCCCAGGCGTCCCTGAGGAGAACTGATATCTTTATGAAACTAAGTCTATTAATGAACATGAATAATCTATTTATAATTTATAATTTTCTGCAAAAAGGTCTTACACATACTTTGTTGTTATTTCCTAAGTACCTTATGGGCTTTGATGCTACCGTAAATGGATGGTATCATTTTATTTTTTTTTCTTCATTGTCATCACTCTAACCTGGCTACTTACTTTCAACTCTAGCCTGGACTGCAATATGACCTGATTTCTCCACTTGCATTCTTTCCCCCTCTAATCCATTCTACCACACATTACCTTTTTAAAATGATAGATCATGTCACTATATTGCTTAATACCCTTTGGTGCACCTAGGGAAACAATACAAATTCTTTACCGTCTAGACTTTGTGTAATCAAATCTCTGCCTGCCTCTCTGGCCTCATCTCCCTGGTCTTCTTTAAGTGCTGAAACACACTAAGCTCTCTCTTGAGGTCTTTGCACTTGCTCTTTCCTCTGTCTAGTACACTTTGTGTCTTTTAAGTCTGAACTCAAATGTCAACTCCTTAGAGATGCCTCCGCTGGCCATTGCATCTGAAGTAGGTCCCCTATGTTATTCTTTTCATCCTCTTGTTTGTTTCTTTTATAGAATCTACTATAATTTATAACTATTTTATTTACTTTTTTTTGTCTGTTTCCTCTTTGGACAGCTAGAGTGGATCTGCAGGATCTAAGATGGTCCTACTCACATGTCTGGAGCCTTGGTTTTCTGGCTGTCGACTGGGACACCTTAATTCTTTTCCTTGTGGTCTCTTTTTCCAGCTGGAAAGTTTGGACTTCCCTAAAGAGCAACCGTGTCCTAAGAGGTTAACTTTGAAAACAAAAGCTGCAAGATCTCTTAAGGCCTAGCATTAACAGTTTTACAAATCATTCCTGTCTCATTCTATTAGTCAAAGCAAGTCACAGGGCTGGTGTCTTTTATAAAGATTTTTTTTTTTTTTTTGGACAGAGAGCAAGCGAGCGAGCACAAGCAGGGGCAGCAGCAGGCAGAGGGAGAGGGAGAAGCAGGCTCCGCATGGAGCAGGGAGCCCGATGTGGGACTCGATCCCAGGACCCTGGGATCATGACCTGAGCCAAAGGCAGACGCTCAACCAACTAAGAGGCTGGTGTCTTTTAAATGATGTTTTCTGTTTGTTGCTGGTATACAGAAAAACAATTGATTTTATTATACTAATTTTATAGTCAATCACTTTGCTAAACTCTCTTATTATTTCTAATAACTTGGTAATTGTAGATAATCTTGCTTTATTTCTGGTCAGAAAACATGATTTGTAAATATACCAACTCACTGAAATTTATTAAGCCTTACTTTATGATCTACTGTATACTCCCACTTTTTTTCAACTGTTCCATATGACTGAAAAGAATATGAATTCTCTAACTGCTGGGTATATAATTCCAGAAATGAGTATTACATTAAATTTGTTGTCAAAATCTTCTGTATCTTTACTGATTTTACATCTGCTTGACCTATCAATAATTAGAACATATGTCACAATCTCTTCCTATGATCATGGATTTCTCAATTTCTACCCAATAAAAAATTAATTATACAAATTTGGTTTAATCTACTTTGAGGTGGTTCTAATGAGTTCACACAAGTTTAAAATTATATCATCTTGGTAAATTGTTTATCATTATATAACAGTCCTCTCTACTGCTAAGCCTACCATGTTTGATATTAATTGTTATGCCAATTTCCTTTTGGTATTTGCCTAGTGAATCTTTTTCCTTTCTACTACTGCAACTTCATGGATGGATGTATCTCTGGTAAAGAGTATATAACTGAATTTGTTTACTCTTATCTTTCTTAACCAGCGAGTTTATTAACATGTATCATTAATATATATATCTCTGGGGGTGCCTGGGTGGCTCAGTCGTTAAGCATCTGCCTTTGGCTCAGGTCATGATCCCAGGGTCCTGGGATCAAGCCCCGCATCGGGGTCCCCGCTCAGTGGAAAGCCTGCTTCTCCCTCTCCCTCTCCCGCTGCTTGTGTTCCCTCTCTCGCTGTGTCTCTGTCAAAAAAATAAATTAAATCTTTAAAAAAAAAAAATATATCGATTTCTGAGAGAGGCTTTCCTTGACCCCCCCCCCAGAGTCTACATTGCTATGATAGCTTCTCTAACAGAGCACCATTTTCCGTCTGCTTCATCTTTATCACACTTCGCAATTACAGTTGACACTCAAAAAATGCAGGGGTTAAGGGCACTGAGCCCTGTGCAGTTGAAAATCCATGGCTAACTTCTGAGTCTTCTAAAACTTAACTACTGGCAGCCTACAGTTGATGGGAAGCCTGACTGAGAACATGAAGAGTCTATTAACACATATTTTGTACATTGTATGTATTATGTACTGTTCTTACAATAAAGTAAGCTAGAGAAAAGAAAATGTTATTAAGAAAATCCTAAGGAAAATAGATTTACGGTACTATACTGTATTTACTGGGGGAAAAAATGTGCATATAAGTGGACTCGTGCAGTCCCAACCCATGTTGTTCAAGGGTCAACTATACATTTACGTGTTATTTGTTAGCACCTGTTTCCTCCATTAGTCTGTATACGATGTAGGGATAATGAATGCGCCTGGCTTTATTCACCATTCGGTATTCACAGCCTAGCACAGTGCCTAGCAAACAACAGGTGCTCAATAAATTTATGTTCAATAAACAAACGACCAAATGAAAATCCAACTTCCTTTACATGTCATATAACAGTGCTTCTAAATCTACACTTGCTACTTATTCCCTTTTCCTAAAATGCTACTCTCCTGGCCTTCGAACTCCTTATTCAGCAGAGAAACTCCTCTGTGAAGCCTTCCTTTACAAAACTTGCCCACACATGAGCAGAGTTTTTTGCTGCCTGTCTAGGTACCCCTAGAATCTCAACCATTGCCCTCACCCCAGTGTACTCTAATTACTGGCATCTGCCTCCTCCTCAAGATGGAAGCCCTAGAGTCTACTGCACCTCACAGGCTGGGCATTCGAAAAATGCCTGAGGAAAAAGACGACTGGCAATGTACTGCAGGGGGGAATAGCTGATGGGGCCAGGTCTTTGAGGAAATAAGAAGGAATGAGAGCAGGAGAAGAAGAGATTAGCTTCATCAGTGATAATGTATGCCATTCTTCAGAAAGAGAATGAAATCGAGTGGGGTAGGGTGATGAAAACAGGTAGACTGTGAGAGGAAAAGGAAGTTGCCGAGTTGACTTTGTGTTCTCAGCAAAATGTGAGGAAGCCATTCTTCTTAGAGGGGCAAGGATGGAAGCTCATGTGACAGTACCAGACAGAACAGAATAGCCACTTTGTTCAATGCTTAAGTCTTACAACAGCTGACTGCCACAAATTCCTTACCCAGTCATGCTTTACCAAATCCAAGGTGCATCAATAAGTGAACCTACACTGTCCCAGCTCAAAGTTTCTGGAGGAAAAATCTGATCTAAGTGGTTCCATCCTTTTAAAGGTCAGTCACTTCCCATTCAATCATTTTAAGGGAAGGAATCTCTGATTTAAACTACATTAAATCATATAAAGAAAGCTGAATGTATTTTTATTTTTTTTAAGATTTTATTTATATATTTGACAGAGAGAGACACAGCGAGAGAGGGACCACAAGCAGGGGGAGCAGGAGAGAGAGAAGCAGGCTTCCCATGGAGCAGGGAGCCCGATGCGGGGCTCGATCCCAGGACCCTGGGATCATGACCTGAGCCCCTGAATGTATTTTTAATACAACATGGCCTCTCTCCCATGCCTCCTGCATTGAGCAGTATCTTCATATAAACAAACAAAAAGATTTAATGTACCTTTCTATATCAATTTGCACAGCCTTCCAAAACACCTTGCACAAAGGAAGCATTCAAATTGTTTTAAAATTGAATTAAATAAGAGGTGTTTAAGTCTCTTAGTAATTCCCACAAATTTGAGGAGGGAAATATACAAATCTTTTTAAAATAACATAAACATGTCTCTCTCCTTGTGGAAGAGGAATGGGCAATAGAAAAAAAGTAGAGCAGTAAGAGAGATGGGAATTACTCAAAAATGTTTTGTTGATCACACTAGTGGATTCAGTGGATATCTCATCAGACCTTTCAATTTACAAAGCCTTGACAACATAAGTGTGCAAAATTTGGAAGGGCTGGATCTATGGGAAAATAATGGGTGTATTCACCTTTGAAGTACCCACTGTTCCATTCATGTGGGTACCAATTATGTCTAAGCACTGTCTTCAAAAGTCATCTAGCTTCTATAGCTCTTATTTTCTTCCAATCTCAAAAACCTATTATTCTTTATACTTGAAGACCTCCTATAGAACCAAGGGTCTAACCATTAAAGCAAAAGGTAAAGATATCCAATGGAAAAACTCAAAGTAATGATTTTATTATCTCTTCCCAGTGACCTTTTTCCCTCTGGGGGCCACCAAGAATAGAGCTGTAAAGTCCATGGCATATGTATGTTAAAATACACGTGAAGCCGTAGATTAGGAAAAATTCACTATTTTATTTAATAAAATGCTGTAATCCCATCTAAGTTTTCCACATATCTTCATGTTAACTGTATGTCTATAGGCTATCACATATTTCAGTTCTACAACAGTAAGGTTTAAACTAGTATGAGCAAAAATTAAATAAATCCCATAACAGATAATAAGGAAACAGAGGTCAGGCTGAGTGGCTATGATGCCCTATAAAACTACAAAATTAAGCAAGGAAATAAAAACTTCAGTACATTTTAAAAGTGAATCAGCCCTGGGGTGCCTGGGTGGCTCAGTCGTTAAGCCTCTGCCTTCGGCTCAGGTCATGATCCCGGGGTCCTGGGATCGAGTCCCACATCGGGCTCCCTGCTTGGCGGGAAGCCTGCTTCTCTCTCTCCCACTTACCCTGCTTGTGTTCTCTCTCTGGCTGTCTCTCCCTGTCAAATAAATAAATAAAATCATAAATAAATAAATAAATAAATAAATAAATAAATAAATAAATAAATA
>NW_023270265.1:764828-808045 GCF_011800145.1 Mirounga leonina
ATAAATAAATAAATAAATAAATAAATAAATAAATAAATAAATAAATAAAATCTTAAAAAAAAAGTGAATCAGCCCAAAAGAATTGAAGATAGCTCTATTCACAATAGCTAAAAGGTGGAAACAACCCAAATGTCCATCAACTGATGAATGGATCAACAAAAATGTAGTGTCTCCATACAATGGAGTATCACTCAGCCATAAAAAGGAGTGAAGTACTGATCCATGCTACAACATGGATACACCTTGGAAAACGTTATGCTGAGTGAAAGAAGCCAGACACAAAAGGCCACATGTTGTGTGGTTCCATTTATAGGAAATATCCAGAACAGACAAATCCATAGAGGCAGTCAGTGGATTAGTGGTTGCCAGGAGCTGGGGAGAGGAGAATAGAGGGGTATGGAAGAGTGGGGAGTGACTGCCCAAAAGGTACAGGATTTCCTTTTGGGGTGATTAAAACGTTCTGGAACTAAACAGTGGTAATGGTTGCACAACATTTTGACGTCCTTAATGCCACAGAATTATATACTTTAAGATAGTTGAAACAGTGATTTTTATGTTATGTGAATTTTACCACTTTCAAAAAAAAAGGGGTTTCAACTTTCCATTTTACTCTAGAAATAAGAATTGGAACACAGTCTATCCTACTTAACCTAGCATACACACACTGAACACCTTTATTCTGGCCTAGGGATTCAGAACATGGTTTTGCTGTCTATGCATTCCTTAGCCAAACTACTTAAACTCTCCGAACCTCCCTATCTATAAAACAAGCATACTAATAGCATCTATCTTACACAGATGTTGCAAAGATAAAATGGAGATAATATAATCTAAGCACAGTGCCAGGTAAGAGTAACTGAAAAACAAGTTAGTTATAATTTCCCCAGAAACTATGCGACCTTCAATGTTAGAAATAAAACCTTACCTAGATCAAAGATTGTTGCAGTATCATTTGTGGACCTTTGGAGGTCCCTAAGACTCTTTGAGGGGAGTCCATGAGGTGAAAACTATATTTATAATAATTGTAGGACATTATTTGTCTTTTTCACTGTAATGACATCTACATGGACAGTGCAAAAGCAATGCTGGGTAAAACTGTTGGCACCTTAGCATGAATTAAGACAGCAGCATCAAATTGTACTAGCAGTAGTATATTCTTCACTATAAATCCACAGTTTAAAAAAAAAAATCTAGTTTCATTTATCCTTGATGAAACAGTAAAAATCATCAATTTTATTAAATCTCAGGCCTTGAATACATGCCTCTTTTTTAAGAATTTATTTATTTATTTGAGAGAGAGAGAGAGAGAGAGCATGTGCAGAGGAGGGGCAGAGGGAGAAGCAGGCTCCTCCCTGACCAAGAAACCCAACAGGACCTGAGCCGAAGGCAGATGCTTAACCGACTGAGCCACCCAGGCGTCCCAAATCCATGCCTTTTTACTATCCCTGTGGGATAAACTGGCAGTATGTATAAAGCAGTTGGGCTGTATATCAAAGTAGATGGCTGTCGGGAGGAAAAGCACTTGTGAGGTTGTCAGAGCTGGAGCTGAGCTAGCCTCTTTGTCCATGAACACCATTTGTATTTGAAAGAACGACTGACAAATTACAGTTATTCAGATGTGGTTATTTGACAGACATTATCTCAAGAAAGAACTTCAAGGAAAACAGTATTTTTGGCCAATAATAAAATTCAAGCTCTCAAGTGAAAATTAGAATTTTAGAAAATGTGTATCTGCTACCATGAGCTTGACAGCAGCTTCCTAATACTTAAAGACTGTGATAAAATTAGTAGCACAATTAATACATTTTTAATATTGCATAATGAAATTTGTCAACATTTGGAAGATCTGCAAAACTCAGTGAACCAATATTTTCTAAATGACCAATACAAAACTGTACATAGGTTAAAGATCCAGTCAAAATGCAAAAGAGACCAACGGATTTTAATGCAAGAGTATGAAATGTTCACTGATCTCATTTCTGATTTCACATTGCAAATGACCTTTTCGAAACTGTAATCTGTCAAGTTTTAGTGTAGTACCAAATATCCAGAATTATCTGAAGACTATTAAAGTATTCTTCATTTTCCCAAATACCTTTCTGTGTGAGTCCAGATTTTCTTATATACTTCAATCAAAACAACATAATGCAACAGAATGAACACAGAAGCAGTTTTAAGAACCCACCTGTCTTCTATTAAGGAAACTTACAAAAATGTGAAACAATGTCCATCTTCTCACTAAATATTTTTGGTTTGGGAAATAGATTTCTCTTGAAAAATATGCTATTTATGTAAACAAAAAATATCTTATTACTATTTTTAATGAACTATCAAATGTTAAATTTTGCAATCTTAACTTCCAATTAAGGTAAATATTAATAACTATAACCCATATAGAAAAAGGCTCTTTGGTGTCCTCAATAATTTTTAAGAAATTAAAGTGATTATGTGACCAAAAAGTTTGAGAACTGCTACCTTGTCATTCACTGTTTTTGTTCACAAAACTGAAAAGTAATCTACCCCATACACAGCAGCCCTACAACATGGTGAAGACTTTTGGACAGCCACAGCTCACAACACAAAGTAAATGAAGCATATCAGATAGCAAATTCCAACCTGGTAGAAATGTTTGGGGAACAAAGGAACAATGTGCCCCAATTTTTAAGGCAAGGTCATTAGTATGCTATTTAGGCACATGCCAGGTATCTAAGAAAAGACAAATCTGGTCCAAAACACACACAACACCTGATTCTGTATCGTCTTTTCCTACCTTCCTCCCAAAATTCACTTCCAATTGAACTGAGATAGGAGATAATTGAGATTATCAATTTGAATTGAGATAAGAGAAACCTTACAAGGGATCCTCTACAAAAGCAAATCAATCTGGGGGCCTGCCTAGAGACTGTGATTTTCTCTAGAGGGTTTCTGTGAGCTCTGTTCTATCCTGCCTTAATAAAAAGACCACAAAAACAAACTTCCAATTCAAGTTTGGCTCCTCTGCTCACTGAAGACCTTGACTAGACTAATAAATGGTGTTAATATTGGAAATAGCTCTGGATGTCTAGGCTAGCCTCAGAAATAGCCTGGGTTGCAGACCGAGAATCCCTACAAGTGATCTAAGTGTGATAATAACACTAGTAAAAAACAGTAAACATTTGTTGATGTGTGTTTTGAGGATGTTTGCATGCGCTAGGCATTGTTCTAAGCATTCATGTAAATTAACTTAATCCTAATAATCTTAGAGTTATCCCCATTTTGTCCTGGTATTCACTAGATCTGCATTATGTCACTTTTGCAACTACCATACTAAATAAATGCCATCCTTCCTGCCTCCTGTAACCCTGAAAAACATGAAGAAAGGACTGAGCTCATAAAAACTAGATTGCTATAATCAGTATCTACCACCCAAGTGACTCGATCATTATCAGATTAAAATCTGATACTTTTCCTACAACAAATTCCTCTCTTAAGATATTAGCTTCCTATTTTAAGAAAAGAAAGAATTGACACTCTCTACAATAATAAGGTCTCAAAGAAAAGGAATCAAAACTTGTTGAACTTCTAGGAATACTTTTAGGAACTTCTTGATGGAAGCAAAGAAGCATTCCAGAAACATACCTGTTGGAGCCATCTTTCATATGGACTTTGGCATAAAGAACATCCACCACGCCAGGATCATCGTTCATGTATTCTATCCCTGCCATCTCTACTTCTAGGGGTTTCCCCCCAGAAATGTCACTGCAAAGGAAAAAACATTACATTTTTGTAATTGTTTAAGCTGAAAGGGCCATTATATTTTAAACATGGTTATTATACATAGTCAAATATTACAAAAATGAAATTGTTGGGGTTTTTTTTACTAACAGTATTATCTAATCATCCTTCTAATTTCAAAATTAATATGTTCTATGTAACCAACTAGAAACACAATTATTTCCAAAGTCACACTATAGTTATCTCAATACCAGTTTATTAGTACTCAGAGGGAAAAAGCCAAGGAATGACAGTTCTGATTGACAAAGACATTCACTCTGTTGCTCATCTCCCGGGTTTTATTTCATTATTTCTACAACCTGCAAACACCATTTTACTCATCTAACAATGGTGGAGGCATAAAGTAGTATCACATCTTTAACAGCAATTTGGCAATATTTATAAAAAGCCTTCAAGAATAGAAACCCTTTTTTGTCCAAGCAATTCAATTTCTAGGAGCCAAACCTAAGGAAATAATTATGAATTCAGCTACATATCCAATCACAGCTGATAAAGGAAAGCTCTTTACAGAAGAATTCCAACTGATAAATACAGAAAAATTCCAACTGATAAATGCAGAAGTAATGACGAAATTAGAATATCACCATTTTGCAACCCCTGACGAAATAATGGATGAAGACAATGATTAGCAATGGCTGCTGAAACTTAACAGCAAAAGATTGGAGAAATATAAGGAGATCCCTATAGAGGGCTGACCACACCTGAGCCCACTGATCAGGCTTACCACACAACACAAAAAAGAACAACCAGACAATACATACTTTCTGATATGATGTAATAGGTTATACTCATACTCCATGAAAAATAATTTATGCATAGGGTTTGACTGAGGCATTGTCTGGAGCAGCCAAAGATTGGCAAAAGATTAAATAAATACTCATTAGGGTTTTAAGAAAAGCTGCACAACAATGTGCATGCTATATATTACTATTTGTGCAAAAGATGGGGTAAGAAAATTTACATATATATATACACATATATGTATACATTTCCTTGTACATAAAATCTCTGGAACGATAAAAGAAACTCCTAAAATCTGTTGCCTTTAGAGAGGAGAGCAGGGTGCTTGGTGGGAATAGCAGTAGAAAGGAAACTCTTCACTGTATATCCTTTGTATCTTTAAAATTTTGAACCATACAAATGTATTATCCATTAAAAAGTTAATAAAAATATAGAAGCAAAAGAAGCCAAACACAAGTTTATCTACTGCACATATATGCAAAAGAAGCCAAACACAGAAATGTATATATTGAATGATTTTATTTCAAGAACAAGCTAAATTAATCTATGGAAACAGAAATCAGAACAGTTATTTCTGGAAGAAGTGAATTTACCGGAAAAGGTCATGAGGGAACTTCACAGAGTGATGACAATGTACTACATCTTGATTTGGCTGAAGTTACATGAGTGCATGCACTTGTTAAAATTCATCAACTACTCTTAAGATCTGGGCATTTTACTATAAGTCAATTACACCTCAAGAAAAAATACACACATACATATAAAAAAGTGTGAGAGCCTTAATAGTAATTATCTTCAAGTAGTAAGATTAAAAGTGATATTTTTGTATATCTGCAACTTTGACTTTTCCAAAACTAGTATTACTTTATTTTAATTGAAGTATAACTGAGATACAGTATTATATTAGTTTCACGTGTGCACGTTATTATTTTTCTGTTAAGTAAAGCCTCACCATCCTTCTTCTTCCCAGACCCCTTACACAGATTTATACTTCAACCAGAAATGGCCTTGCAGTGCCAAGCTGAAACCCAGTTAAAAATCAGCTCACCACCACAGTCTTCTGCAAGCCCCATGAGGCCAGGAAGTCTATCCATCTTGTCTACTCCTATATCCCTAGCACCTGGTACAGTACCTTCTATAAAATAGGTACTCCATAAATCTCTGTTGAACACTGATCAGATGTTCTACTCTAAAGAGAGAAACTTTTCTAGACAATTTTGAGAAGAATGTGGACACATCCCTATATGTCATTGAAAACCATGTGGTACTACTCAAAGACAAAAGGATGTTAGGACCCACCAAAAGGCAATTCCCAAAAAAAGCAAAACAAAAAAGTTCTCTTGATATTGAACCAAGGCCATAGGGAGACCCTCTGTAGCCTAGGAATCTTCATGGTAAAGATTCTCTTAGGGGCGCCTGGGTGGCTCAGTCAGTTAAGCGTCTGTCTGCCTTCAGCTCAGATCATGATCCCAGAATTATCGAACCCCGCACTGGACTCCCTGCTCAGTGGGGAGTCTCCTTCTCCCTCTCCCTCTGCCTCCCCTCCTTCTCAAAAAAATAAAATCTTTTTATTTTTAAAGATTTTATCTATTGGGGCGCCTGGGTGGCTCAGTTGGTTAAGCGACTGCCTTCGGCTCGGGTCATGATCCCAGAGTCCTGGGATCGAGCCCCGCATCGGGCTCCCTGCTTGGTGGGAAGCCTGCTTCTCCCTCTCCCACTCCCCCTGCTTGTGTTCCCTCTCTCACTATCTCTCTCTGTCAATTAAATAAATAAAATCTTTAAAAAAAAAAAAGATTTTATTTATTTATTTGACAGAGAGACACAGCAAGAGAGGGAACACAAGCAGGGGGAGTGGGAGAGGGAGAAGCAGGCTTCCCGCGGAGTGGGGAGCCCAATGCGGGGCTCGATCCCAGGACCCTGGGATCATGACCTGAGCCGAAGGCAGATGCTTAATGACTGAGCCACCCAGGTGCCCTCAAATAAATAAATGAATCTTAAAAAAAAAAAAAGGATTCCCTTAAAACTTCAAGACCATATTATTGCACAAGACCAGGATTTCTTTCAGTAAGAAACTAAATAACTATTTTGGACAGATATTCGAGAAAAATTATTGCCTTCATTTAAGTAGCCTTATTACCACCTCTAATAAGTGGGATATTCCAAAACACAAGCCAAGCTCTAAACTACTACCTGAGGCCTGTAGCTTCAACCAATAACACAGTGTATCTCATTCTAAGTAAAGCTAAAGAATTCAATATGAAAAACTGCCATTCAATCCTATCAAAGTGCAGCCAACCAAACTTACATGAGGAAAACAGTTTAATACTAACCATACATTCCTCTACTGGCTTCAGCTCTAACCCTGCATAACCACACCATTGGTTTAGTTTCCCACTAAAAGGTTTTTACTGGGGGCGCCTGGGTGGGTCAGTCGTTGAGCGTCTGCCTTTGGCTCAGGTCACGATCCCAGGGTCCTGGGATCGAGCCCCGCGTCAGGCTCCCTGCTCCGCGGGAAGCGTGCTTCTCCCTCTCCCACTCCCTCTCCCACTCCCCTTGCTTGTGTTCCCTCTCTCGCTGTGTCTCTCTCTGTCAAATAAAAAATAAATAAATAAATAAATAAATAAATAAATAAATAAATAAATAAATAAATAAAATGTTTTTACTGGATTATGTCTAATGTTATACCCTCAAATTCTAGGGATCTATCCAAAAGAGAACCATGTGAACAATGTTTTTGTATCTTCCGTAAAATTCCTGTTGAAGACACTGCTCATCATCATTTTAGGTTAATATTTACATGACAAGTTTTCCTTGGATTGAGAAAGAGCAAAGGATTCTCTCCTAAAAACTTGTTATGTTCCTTTTTATCAGATAAGAACTAATAATAATCGATGTGTTTCCTTCTGGAATGTAGTTCAAGTATACCAGTGCTTGAAAACTACTAAATTCTATTCCTCAAGTACAATTATAACCTTTCCTTGGTTTTCAGGTAAACATTTTCTCCCATTCCATCTTTATGGTTTCTGAGCTCCCCGACTTTAACATTTCTTTTGCATGTATGTCCTCACCCCGAACCACCTCAAATCTTTAGAATGAGATGCAGTACCAAGAACAACAAAAAATAAAAACAATGAAACAGATCTAAAGCCTGCCTTAGGAGTAGGATCAGAAACTCTTCTGACCTTCCCTAGGATTTACCAAGAGGGAGAGAAATTCGGTGGTTTGCCTGGTAAATGCTCTTTGTCTTGATGACAAAACTATGCCACCCAGGACACCAGTGAGCATACTTTTCAACTGAGTGACATCTGAGGCAATGATTAGGAAGCAACATTTGTCCATGGATATTTTTCCTCTTCTCTCCTTGTTCTTGTCCCTTTTTACCTTATTATTTGGTGTTAGCTCAGGCCTATGGGGAACACTTAGGTATGAGAAAAGTGATACTGGAATTTAAAAGTACTGCATATTTGTCAGACTATATACTCAGAGCCATTGCACTGTTTGTGCTCTACATCTCACAAAGAAAAGTCACAAGGGAGACATTTAGAGCTTCAGCATTTACTGAACACTGAATAATTCATTTGAAATCGATAGAGCTACATGAGCCGTTAGCTTAAGAACTGAAATCAAAGTTCTGTTTCTGGTAGGTAACATTCCTTACACTCAAAAAACATCCCCAAATTTAAAACAAATATTCAACTACCCATCTCTTTAAAATACTTATATAGCAGCACAGTTTTAATTCAATCTGACTCTAGCCCATTTAACACCTCAATTTAAAAAGCCATCTAAGTACTACAGGATGTTATATATTAGTCTGTTCAGGATGTTATATATTAGTCTGTTCAATTTCAGTGTTTTCCTTTCTTATATTTTAATTTGGAATCTTTACATCATAAAAGGTTCGGATTAGAAAGGCCATTATTTACTGACAGTCTTAAGTATACCAAGTACAAAGGCTGAGATCAAAGATTAAGAATAAGGAAGGGAAAAAAGTTAAATGACATATTTTACTCACCAGGGCTACTATATAAGTGTGTGTGCATGTGTGTGTTCGCACGCACGTGTGTGTGTGTGTGTGTGTACATGTACTTTTCTTTAGGAAACATTTTTTCCTTTTAGGGAAACAAGGCACTTCTAACCAATCTCAACAGCCAATTCTGATTCTCATTCTCAGAAATAAATTAATTTTGCACTATGTACTTTTTAAACAAGTTTACGCAGCAGAGGAGGTGGGAAAAGAGGCCTGGGGAGGCTTACGTTACTTGCTGGTTTTAAATCTTTCCAGCTTTTTGAAAAAAGCATCTTCAAAAAATTTTCTGCCTACACTGCAGATTTTTGGCAGTGTAACTTTGTCCTATTTCAAAAGCTTTGCTGAATTTGAGAAACTACAATTACTGTTTTCATCCTGTCATGTCAAAAATTCTTAGGAATATTAAGGCTGCTCTTCATTTCCTATGCACACCAACCCTGACATGCTTAAAGGGCTCAGATTTGGCATTCAGTCACCAAAGGCACCAAAAGACATAAAATGGAGGAACTCAGCTAAATCCTCCCATAGCTCAGGATAAAGCTTCAGTGATTAAAAACCTGTGACCTGATTTTCATGGGTAAAAAAACAAATACTTCCTCCTTGTGGGTGCCTGGGTGGCTCAGTCGTTAAGCGTCTGCCTTCGGCTCAGGTCATGATCCCAGGGTCCTGGGATCGAGTCCCACATCGGGCTCCCTGCTCGGCAGGAAGCCTGCTTCTCCCTCTCCCACTCCCCCTGCTTGTCTTCCTGCTTTCACTATCTCTCTCTGGCAAATAAATAAATAAAAATCTTAAAAAAACAAAAAACAAATACTTCCCTAAACCAATATTTTATCTACCTTTAAATTTCTTCTTAGCAAGATTATCCTAATGGCAGCCAAGAAAATGCAGCTGCTTTCAGTTACATTTAGCCAAAAAGTGATCTGGAAATAAGTTAAGGTATAAGGACTAACTCTTAAACCAGGTAACATTGCTCCGCTTTGTAAGGTAAAGCATAAAGTTTTATCTTAGGCAAGGAAGTTGTAAATACTTAATTACGAACACCAAATTATTTTGAATTTTAGGTTAAGATGGAGAGAAACAGTTATGTCCATCAGTGAGCAAAGATCAAGACAAAGAAGTATTCTTTGCAGACTGCAAATCCAATCAGCTTATGATTTTGCTCAAGAAAAATATCTTGCCTTCAAAACAACTGGGAAAGGAGAACTGGCCCACATATAAGTCATTATATTACACAGTTTCATACACAACATATACATGAAAAAAATTTTAATCCTTTTACCTTGTCTTATCCAATGAACTAGGGAACCCATTTCTACAAGGCCATATTAAAATAGTATGAGACCTGAATATTATAACTGAATTAAAAAAAAAACCTCTTCAACTGAGTCAGTTTTCCAATTTCTCTTATTCTTCATCAATCTTAAGAAAAAGGAGCAAAGGGTAGGGAAGGGATGATTCTTTAAAATAAAGCTGTTAGGTTAGATATACATGTAAATTAAAATTTTATAGTAAAAAGAATAACAACTCTGCCCCCAGAAGAGCAATGTTTTCCCTGAGCCAAAACAGACTGCTTAGACAGTTTTTGGCATTCTTAGAAAACTACCTGTATTTAAGGAAGAAAATTAGAGTGCATTTCTTGAAATACAATGAAGACCTTTGTAAGGAATCATGTTATATAATGTTTGAGTTACTCTGGTAACAGAATAATGGCTCTCCAGAGAGGCTCACATCTTATTCTCTGGAATTTGTAAATATGCTACCTTACATGGCAGACAGACTTTTGCAGATGTGATTAAGGTTAAGGAGTTTGAGATGGAACGATTATCCTGGATTATCTGGGTGGGCTCAATCAAATCACGAGTCCTTAAAAGCAGTGAACCGTCCCTACTATGGCCAGAGATAAAGATGTGATAACAGAAGGGTCAGAGAGAAGGAAAGCTGCTATTGCTGAAGATGGAGGAAGGAGGTCACTAGCCAAAGAATGTGGGTGTGGCCTCTAGAAGATGGGCTTTAAAAGCAAGGAAATGAATTCTTTCTTTGAGCCCCTAGAAAGGAACACAACCCTGCTGACACTATGATTTTAGCCCATATCAACTACCCCACAGAACTATAAGATAATAAATTTTCACTGTTCTAAGCCACCAAGCTGTAGTAATGTGTTCACCAGCATAAAAAACTAGTACAGTACCCTATACCCTATAACGGGATGTCCTGTTAACAAAATTTGCCTACTGAACTAGTATAATTTAAGGTAGTCTTTCCATAAAAATTTGTAAATATATGCTTTAAATCCATTTTAACCCTTTCAGACAATGGTCCAATATTAAGTGTTACAACTGGGTGAGTCAACAGACCTTGTTGCCATGTGACAAAAACAAGTTCGCCTAAGTGCAAAAACAAGTCTGTGATGCCAAAGAGAAGCCAGTACAAGGTGACCACCCTTCCCCATTCCGGTAGATTACTCACTCAATGAATTCCTCTTTACACCGCTGTAGCATCTCACATGTCTGCTGGATCTCTTGCTCACTCAAAAGCACCAACATCCCAATGGTTAGGTGAAGCTTTTTGGGATTCTGGAAAATGGTGCTATCAACCCCATGATCCTATTATCAAAGAGAGAAAAACAAAAAACTCAGCCCACATTAAAGTAAATGGCAGGAACAAAATTTAGAGTCCAAAGGTAAGCCCACATATCTATGACCAATTGATTTTCAACCAGATGCCAAGACAATTTAATGGAGAAAGAAGAGTCTCCTCAACAAACGGTGCTGGGACAACTGAATAACCACTTGCAAAAGAATGAAATTGGACCCATACCTCATACCATATGCAAAAATTACATCAAAATGGATCAATGACCTAAATACAAGAGCTGAAACCATAAAACTCTTAGAAGAGTTTTCTTAGGGGAAAATCTTTATGACCTTGGACTTGGCCATGAATTCTTAGATAGGAATTCAACAGTATGGGCAACAGAAGACAAAAATAGATAAATGCAACTTCACCTAAATTAAAAACCTTTGTATATCAAATGACACTATTAAGAAAGTGAAAACACAACCTACAGAATGACAGAAATATTTGCAAATCATGTATCTGATAAAGGTGTATATCCATAATATATAAAGAACACAACTCCATAACTAGAAAATAAAGAACCTAATTTTTAAAATAGAAAATGAACTTGAGGGGTGCCTAGGTGGCTCAGTCAGTTAAGCATCTGACTCTTGATTCTGGCTCAGGTCATGATCTCAGGGTCATGAAATCGAGCCCCACCTTGGACTTCACCCTGAGCATGGAGCCTCCTTAAGATTCTCTCTCTCCCTCTACCTCTCCCCAACACTCAAAAAAAAAAAAAAAAAAGAAAGAAAGAAAATGAACTTGAGTAGACATTTTTCCAAAGAAGAAATACAAATAGCCAACAAGCACATGAAGATGTTCAACTTCGTTAGTCATTAGGAGAATGCAAATCGAAACCACTAAAAGGTACCATTTCATATCCACTAGGCTGGCTATAATCAAAAAAGCAGAAAATAACAAATGCTGGCAAGGATATGCTTAATGGGTACAGAATTTCCTTTTGGGGTGATGAAAATGTTTTAGAATAATACAGAGCTGGTAATTGCACAACTCTGTAAATGCACAAAAGGCCACTGAATCATTCACTTTAAAATGGTTAATTTTGTGTTATGTGAAATTTACCTCAATAAAAAAAAATTTTTTTTTAAAAAGGAACTGGTAGCCCGATAGAATGGCATGCCCAAGAGAAACAAATGCCATCTAAATGTAGGCTCTAGGAATATCTTTTGCTCCTTTATGAACTTTGCTGGCCCAGAGCAACTGGGCCTCTTACACGATTCCCTAAAGAACAATATACTCTCTATAAAAAACGCTGTTTCTATCTTAGCAGACACTGCAGGTAAAATATTATGTGTTAAGAATAAATTCTCCCAAGCAGAGAGATGAGTGAAAAATGAATTTGGAGAGATATCCAGACACTGGAGTTGCCACATCAAATACAGTCATCCTTTTTTGTCATTCATTATTCCTTGCACTTTAAAACATTTGTCTCTGGGTAGCAAAAATAGTAAATATGTGGGAGCCTGGGTGGCTCAGTTGGTTAAGCGGCTGCCTTCGGCTCAGATCATGATCCCAGAGTCCTGGGATCGAGGCCTGTGTTGGGCTCCCTGCTCCGTGGGTAGCCTGCTTGTCTGTGGGGAGCCTGCTTCTCCCTCTCCCTCTGCCTGCCGCTCTGCCTACTTGTGCTCCTCTCTCTCTGTCAAATAAATAAAATCTTAAAAAAAATAGTAAATATACTCATAAATCTCCCTTCTTAAAAAAACTGAATGAAAGTCACTTACCATTTTAAAGTGTACAATTTAGTGATCTTTATTGTATTCACAATATTGTGCAACCATCAGCCCTCCTTAGTTTCAAAACCTTTTCATCCCATAGAAACACTCCATAATCATTAAATAATCATTCCCCATTCCCTATCACTCATCCCCTGGTAACCTCTAATTTGCTTTTTGTCTCTTTGGATTTGCCTATTCTGGATATAGCACATAAAAGGAATCATAAAATATATGACTGCTGTGTCTGGCTTTTTTCACTCAGTATGTATTCAAAGTTCATCCAAACTGTACCATGTATTGGTACTTCATTACTTTTTATGGCTGAATTATATTCCATTGTATGTATATAACATATAACATACAAACTTGTTTATTCATTCATCCCTTACTGGCCATTTGTGTTGTTTCCATCTTATGGCTATTATGAATAATGCTGCTATAAACATTCATGTACAAGTTTCTGTGTTACCATGTTTTCAGTTCTTTTCAGTATAAACCTAAAAGTGGAACAGCTGGGTTAATATAGTAATTCTAATGCTGGGTTAATATAGTAATTCTAATGCTTAAATTTTTGAGGAACCACCGAACTGTTTTCCACAACAGCTGAATCATTTTACATTCTTTTTTTTTTAAAAAGATTTTATTTATTTATTTGAGACAGAATGAGAGAGAGAGAGCTCATGAGAGGGGGGAGGGTCAGAGGGAGAAGCAGGCTCCCCGCCGAGCAGGGAGCCCAATGTGGGACTCGATCCCGGGACTCCAGGATCATGACCTGAGCCGAAGGCAGTCGCTTAACCGACTGAGCCACCCAGGCGCCCTCATTTTACATTCTTAGCAGCACTGTACAAGGGTTCCTATTTCTCTCCACCTTTGCCAACACTTACTACTTTCCTTTTGAAATTTTATTATAGCCATCCTAGTGGGTACGAAATGGTATTTCATTGTATTTTGATTTGCATTTCCCTGTTGACCTATGATGTTGAATATCTTCTCATGTCCTAGCTGGACACCTCCTCTGGAGAAACGTCTATGCAAATTCTTTGCCCATTTTCTATCTTTTTATTGTTGAGTTGTACGGATTCTTTAAATATCCTGATACTAGTCCCATGTCAGATCATGAATCCCTTTTGAAGGAAGTAGGTCTCAAGTTTCATTATATTCATCCTGCAAATGAAGACAAGAAAAAGAGTTGAGAATCTTCTCCTTCAAAAAGAGCAAAGCAGGAATTTTATCTCTGAAGTGCAAGTTCTGGACCCATAATCTGATTCTTGGGCTAATAAACCACCCCAAACGCAGAGAAATATATCTATCAAACACAGATAGCTTACCTTCTGTTCTTGGCTTGCCTAAGACTGCCTAATTTTTGCCTCAGCAACGGGAGTTAACAGATTATTCATTTTCTAAGTGTTAATGGAGCTTGAGCTATTTTTATATCTGATGAAGAGTTTTGTGATTCTACACATCAACCCAAATTGCCTCACTTAATGGAAGTGATTTTAAGGAACAATCAGCTTTAAATGTGTCAAGGAAGGCTAAGTGCAATGTTTATCACCCCAGTTGCTCTAACCCATGGCAGAACCTATCACTTTAGAAAGGCATGCTAAGTGTTAAAAAGTCCCTCAAATGATTCCAATATGCACAACTCCATTCCAAACTACAGTTGAGAATTGCTCCCCTAGTAATAAGAACTAATATTTTTTTAGCCCTTATTCTGTTCCAGGCATTTCCTATGCACTTTACATAGACAAACAGCCTATGAGGAAAGATGTATTATCCCCATTTTACAGATGAGGAAACTGAGCTGAGGCACAAAGAAATAAAGTCACTTTCCCAAAGTAACACTGTTAGTAAGGGATGAGGCCAAAATCCAAACCCAAGCAGTCAGGCCACAAGCCTACACTTTTGATCAATATTATATTGCCTCACTAGTAACAGCCACCTAGAGAAGGATGGAACAAATGTGATCATCACCCAGAGGCAAGCCCTCACACATTTCAACAAAGCTCACACAATAAATGGATCTGATCACTAGACGGAGAATAAAGCAAATCTCATAATTCTCTGAAAAGTGATATTTGCCTTTCCTTGATGTGACACCACAAAAACACGATCTATAAAAGAAAAGGGATGAATTAAACTTGATCAAAATTAAAAACTGTACTTCAAAACACTTCATTAAGAAAATGAAAAGACAAGCCACAGAGAAAACTATCTGGGAGAAAAATACTTACAAATCATCTATCTAATAAATATAAATACATAAAAATTCTTAAAATTCAATAATAAAAAGATATATAATTCCATTTAAAAATGAGCAAAGAACCTGAATAGACATTTCACCAAAGAAGATATACTAATGACTAAGAAACATGTGAAAAGATGCTTAATATCATTAGTCATCAAGGAAATGCACATCAAAACCAAAAATGAGATATTGCTTCACGCCCCATCAGAATGACTACAATCAAAAAGACAGACAGTAAGGACATGGGGAAACTGAACTGCTCCCACATCGCTGGAGTAAAAGGCCATGACATACACAACGCATTCTAAAGTGGTTCAGAAAGAAAGAAAAACGAGAGGAAGAATGATAAAACAGAATAAAATACTAACAATAGGTGAGTATGAGTAAAGGGTACTATCCTTAGTCTTACAACTTTTTTGTGATTTTAAAATTATTAGTATCCTATTGCTGCTGTAACAAATTACCACAAATTTAGTGGTTTAAAACAACACAAAGTTAGGGTGCCTGGGTGGCTCAGTCGTTAAGCGTCTGCCTTTGGCTCGGGTCATGATCCCGGGGTCCTGGGATCGAGCACATCGGGCCCCCTGCTCGGCAGGAAGCCTTCTTTTCCCTCTCCCACTCCCTCTGCTTGTGTTCCTGCCCTCGCTACCTCTCTCTCTGTCAAATAAATAAACAAAATCTTAAAAAAAAAAAAAAAAAACCCACAAATTTACTGTCTTACTACCTACCAAAGAAAGCTCTAGAACTTTTCCTTTCTTACATTATTCTTTGAGAGCCTATCACTTCAGTCAACCTGAGTTCACTTGCCAAGAAAACACTGAATACTGGGAAACAAAACATAGAGAACAAAGAAGAGCAGGAAAAGAACAGACAGGATACCTTTAAAGGCCACCCAATCTGAATTCTTTTGGAGAACCTTGAGTCATAAGCCTTCAGTCTTTAATTGTATTGGAAGCCATATAATTTATATGTAATCCTACTGGACAGTCTTTTAATAAATGGAGAAACACCCTGAATTTTAGTAATACCATCTATGAAGAAAGCCTTTTCTTTGACTAAATTATCTAAATTTACGGTGGAACCAAACAATCTTCAAGGCAATGGCATAAATCTCTAGAGCCACTATTTTTCTTTGCTTGGAATATATTATATTCCCATCCACAAGCCTCTTGACTGAAATGAATAAAGACCAACAGCAAATTCTTGACTCCGGGGTTTTAATTACACTAGGCCCAGCTCCAAGTTCACCATTACTCGGAGCTAGAACTATTTCATTCCATTAGGTTGGACAACCAGGCTGGCGCCTGAAAATTCAAATGGTGGTGACTTTCCACCCAAAAAGAAGCAGCAAAGGGTGAAGTAACAGAATTCCCTAGGGCAGTTTGGTCTAGATGAAGAAAAAAAAGAAAGAAAGAAAGAAAGAGTTTCTTCATGGCTAAGTCATCTCTAAGGTGTTTCTTTATTTGTTAAATAAGGTCTCATCCAAGGAGAAAATGATGCACAAGTTACCTCCCCAGAAAGCTTGTGTGCAGGCTTAAGCCACAGTTCAGAGTTCCAAGTCGCATCCAAACTCAGCAGTCCCAGGTGCAAAACCTTACCCCTGTCATTCAAACGTCAGCTCCATGATTTACCACTAGCAATTACCACAGAACTGCTATCTATCAGCATGAACAATTAACAAGGAAGAGCGAAATCTAAAAATGTCAAGCTTGGGGAAAAGGCCAGGAGAGGGAAATATGGATTAGCCCACCATGAAGCATTCATTCGTTCTCTCTGCTTCCTTAAGCCCCACGTAGAACTCAATCATCCTCTCCGCACAGATGGGCTGTAACACAGGTGCACCCGCCAGAGCTGTCAGCTAGCAGAAGGGGAGCCTCTGTGCCATTACGTAAGAGTTACAAGAACACCTAGGAATCTAACCCAGACCTCTACCACCCAGAAGCACTCTGACTTGACAGGACATGCTGACAGCCAGAGACGAAACAAAACAAAACCAAAACTTCCTCAAATTATATTCACAATTATCATCTTCTAGGAGCTCCAGGCATAACAAAGGTTTGTGATTTAACTATAAAAGGCCTTTAAACCTGGAATACAGGGTCTAAGGTTTTAATTCCCACTCTGTTAAAAACCAGCTGTAATTAGGCAAGCCATTTCGCTTCTCGCAACCTTGGTTTCCTCCTCTGTGACATAAGGGAGATGGCCTAGTTTACCTCCAAGTCAAAGGTCCTATAAATTTTTTACATGCTCCCACAAAACCTATAATTAAGTATGAAATAGGTATTTGTGAGGGATCCACCAATTCACTTCCTGATCTTCCACACAAAGAAAGAGAGGAAATAAACTTGGGAGCCTTCCCTATGCTCATTATATTTTCTTTCCTTTTTTATGGCCAAATCCCATGAAATCACTTCTGGGCAAATGACATAAATCTCATTCACATAGGAAAGCTATTCGAACAAGGCAGACTGGTGAAAAGAGCATTTGACTTTGCAACCAGACAGACCTATGTTCAAATTCTAATTCTGCCACCTATCAGCAGGGTGACCCGAAGTGAGTTACTCAATTGTTCAGAAACTTCAATTTCATTATCTATAAAAAGGACGACATTTCCCTCTAGGAGTTGTTCTGAGGATTAAAAGAGACATGTGTGATGCCTCTGTACAGAGCAGTATGGAATAAATACAGGCTCCCCCTGCTTCCTGCTTCTTACATGACCATGAACCACTCACTCTAAGCAAATACTATCTTTGCTCGCCTTTTTTTTTTTTTAAGATTTTATTCATTTATTTGACAGAGATAGCAAGAGCAGGAACACAAGCAGGGGGAGTGGGAGAGGGAGAAACAGGCTTCCCGCTGAGCAGGGAGCCCAGTGAGGGCTCAATCCCAGGACCCTGGGACCATGACCTGAGCCAAAGGCAGACGCTTAACGACTGAGCCACCCAGGGGCCCCATTTTGCTCGCCTTTATAAAGCTCCATCAAGAGCTAAATTAGGCTCTGCTGAGTCATTTCTATTATTCCTTAAGAATGTTCACAAAAGCTGGCTTTGAGTCTCTATATGTTATTAATAAAATATCTTAAGTTGAATAAGCTTCAGAAAACAGAGTTTGGATTCTCCTGGCTTATAAATTCTATACAGACATAATTACAGCGAAGTGGAAGTTCTTAAAAACAAAGGACAAATATTCAAACATCAAATTTTACAGTGACTGGAAAAAACTGCACTGTCTAAATATCCGTACCCATGAAAAAGGAGCAAAGAGCATCTCCCCTTCACTAAAGAATGCATTCCTCTTATCTTTGATGACAACAAGAGTTAAACCTATTTTCTAAAAGCTTAACTATTCCTCTGTAAGTTTAGTTGTAAGCACTAATTAACAATCCATCTATCAACCTACATTTATTCCCACAGATGGACACTGATCACTCGACCATTAGTAATGGGTTAACATTAGTACACCACCTCAAGCCAGACCCTTAACTTCTTCTGGATGCCATGCTTTCCCTCATCCCCCATACTGTAACCTATGGTACTACTACACAAACAGCTAACACATATACAGTACTAGCTATGTGCCATGCTCTGCACATAGCTTAAACACCTTAATTTATTAACACACTTACTCTTTGTATCAACAGTAAAGATGAGTACTATTACTATCCCCACCTTAGAGAAGACCTCTGAAATATTTCTGGAGTACATCCCCTCCTGAATACACCACAGATCTAGTCTTCCTTTTCTTTCTTTTTTTTTTTTAAGATTTTATTTATTTGAGAGAGAGAGAGAGAGCAAGAGAGAGCACAAGAGCAGGGGGAGGGAGAAGCAGGCTCCCCACTGAGCAAGGAACCCGATGAGGAGCTCAATCCCAGGATGCTGGGATCATGACCCGAGCTGAAGGCAGTCACTTAACTGACCAAGCCACCCAGGCATCCCTAGTCTTTATTTTCAACACTCTATCTAAATAGTCTCTAACTGGTATCTGCCTCTGGTACCCCACTCCTTAACTCTCAATCCATTCTCCACGCTGCCTTCAGAATTATTTTTCCACAATGCTAAGTTAACCACACGAGTCTATACTTAAATTCTTTACTAGTTCTTGACTATAAGATACACCCAAAATCCGTAACCTATACAAGACCTTTTACCACCTGGATTCCATTCACCTTGCCACTCTCTTCCCTACGTTACCCACTCTAGCCTCCAATCTTAACCTCCTCATTCTTCCCTGAACACAGCAGACTAGAACACTGCCATACCTTGCAAGGGCGATCTCCCCCATGTAGAATGCTCATCCCCCACTTGCAAACTTGGCACAGCTTTTGTTCTTCCATTAAGACTCTACTCAAGTGTCACCTCCCTTATTTAAGCCCTTTCCAGCCACTGGAGAATCTCTCCTGTGAGTACCCACTGCAGTAGCCTCCAATGGCACCTCTAATCTCACAGTGCTGTAACTGTATTCATAAGAACACTATTTCCCCCTTAAGAGTATGATAATCTGCAAGAGTAGAGGCCATTGTTTGTACATAATACATAGCCTGGCAAATGGCAGACATTTAATAAATAGTGAATGAATGAATAAAACATAAACATTTGTTAATAACAATGGTCTCCATCCAAATGGTGCAATATATGAATCTTGTAAACATTTCTTACTTTCCTAACCAACAGCAGGACTCAGGAATTTACGACTTTTCTTACAACCAAAGACAACTATTCCATCTCCATCCTAAAATGGTTCATAACATAATTACGAATCCCACAACTCCCCTTATATATGAAGAATCCTAAATTATACACCAAAGGTTTTACATATAAATTTTCTTCTTCAGTGAATAATACTAAATGGAAAAATAATCCCAACTGGGGGGTAGCGGAAACCCAGATCCATTAGTCATTTCTGCCCACTACAATGTGAACAGAATTATGTAGTTTCTGGAGCTATAACCTATTCAGGTTCTCCAGGCAGCCTGAGCAATCCCCTGTTGCTATAAGCCCTCAGAATGCTCCAAACACAGTTTTGAATTACTGTTTTTCATTACTGATGTGCTTTCTACTGGACCCTGCTGTGAGATAAAATGGAATTATAGCAGCATTACCAGCTATAGAATGACTGAGAGATATACAGGGTTTTAATATACTTCTTGAACTCACAGGCAGTGAGACATCTTTGGATCTTAATGTAAGAGAGGAAAGAGTGAAAAAATAAGGTGCAGTTAGTCTATCTGCAGATCACAAAGATGAAAAATACCTTGCCAATGTCTGTGAGCAGCTAAATCCTACATTAAATACTCAGGCTTAGAGAGCTGAAGCACAGGGATGATAGTGATAATGTCTGGAGTGAAATAACATTTCTGATAAAACTGATCAGTACAAAGGAAGGTGATTTCAGAAAACGCTCTTCTAAAAGGTAAATTCACAATTTCCTTGGAGAGTCAAGGGTGAGGTCAAGGACAAGCATGCTACCAAATAAAGAGAGAAAAGAGGCCAACTATTTTAAAAGAATAAAAGTTCAAGGACGGGTGAGAGAAAGATAGGATGTGACCTGGGGGTAGGAAAGTCATCTGCTGTATCAAAAATGTGACCTTCACAACAATGTTTAAAAATGAAAACTAGGGGCGCCTGGGTGGCTTAGACGGTTAAGTGTTTGCCTTCAGCTTAGGTCATGATCCTAGAGTCCCGGGATCGAGCCCTGCGTCATCAGGCTCCCCGCTCAGCAGAGAGTCTGCTTCTCCCTCTGCCCCTCACCCCATTCGTGCTCGCTCTCTCTCTCTCTCTCACACACACACTCTCTCAAATAAATAAAATCTTTAAAAATAAATAAATGAAAATGAAAATTAAGGGGGGGTGCGTGTGTGGCTCAGTTAAGTGTCCCACTTTTTTTTTTTTAAGATTTTTATTTATTTGAGAGACAGAGAAAGCCCATGAGAGAGAGCACGAGCTAGGGGAGGGGCAGAGAGAGAGAGAGAGAGAAGCAGACCCCCACTGAGCAGAGAGCCCAATGCGGGGTTCGATCCCAGAGCCCTGGGATCATGACCTAAGGCAAAGGCAGACACTTAACCGACTGAGCCACCCAGGTGCCCCTAAGCATCTGACTCTTGATTTGGGCTCAGATCATCTCAGGGTTGTGAGATGGAGCCCTGGGTCAGGCTCTACCCTCAGCAGGGAGATTGCTTGGGATTCTCCTTCTCCCTCTCCCTTTGCCTCTCCCCCGTCTGCATGTGTGTGGGCACTCTCTAATAAATAAACCTTTTTAAAAAAATGAAAATTAAGGGGCACTTCAGTGGCACAGTCAGTTAAGCATCCAACTCTTGGTTTTGGCTCAGGTTGTGATCTCGGGTGGTGGGATGGAGCCCTGCGTTGGGCTCCATGCTCAGCATGGAATCTGCTTGGGTTCTCTCTCCCCTCTCTCTCTGCCCCCAGCCCCCTGCTCTCTCTCTCTAAAATGAACAAATAAAATCTTCTAAATATCTGTGGTAGGCAGAATTCTAAAAATAACCTTCACTGATCCTCACCCTCATATAATCCCTTCACCTTTACAATATTACAAATTGTAACAGGGGGTAGAACCTGTGAATGTAATAATGTATCACTGCTATAATTATACTATGTTACATGGCACAGTTGCCCTTAAGATAGGGAGATTATCACAAATGAGCCCGATCTATACATACGAGCTCTTTAAAAAAGCAGTTTTCTCTGGCTGATGGCAGAAGTCAGAGACTTGAAGCACAAAAGGAATTTAATAGAAGCTAGAGGGGATACATGTCAAGGAAATGGGGACTTCAGGCCTACAGCCACAAGGAACTGAATTCTGCCAATAATCTGAATGAACTTAGAAGCAGACTCTTCCCCAGGGTCTACAGATAAAAGACCATTTTGGCCAACACTTTCATCTCAGTCTGTGAGACCCTAAGCAAGGAACCCAAATGAGCCCACCAAGTCTTCTAATCTACAGAACTACTAGTACTATGAGATGATAAATGGATATTGTTTTAAGTTATCAAGATCGAGGTAATTTACAATGCAGCAACAGAAAACTAATATAATAGGGTAGGGTACAAATGTAAACTAACAAATTCATATTTCAATAGTACCTTTCATCCCAGAGGTCCCTAAAGAACCTGGTATGTTTGACATAGGCTATACATCTTTTAAAAATAATATTATTTATGTGGGGGAGAGAGGGGCATCTGGCTGGCTCAAATGATGGAGCATGTAATTCTTGATCTCAGGGTCATGAGTTCGATCCCCACGTTGGGCATGGAGCCTACTTAAAAAAAATAAAATAAAATCTTTAAAAATAATATTATTTAATATTTAACAATTTAATAATATTAGTTTTAAGAAGATGAAGAGTCTTGGGCGCCTGGGTGGCTCAGTCGTTAAGCGTCTGCCTTCGGCTCAGGTCATGATCCCAGGGTCCTGGGATCGAGTCCCACATCGGGCTCCCTGCTCGGCGGGAAGCCTGCTTCTCCCTCTCCCACTCCCCCTGCTTGTGCTCCTGCTCTCGCTGTCTCTCTCTCTGTCAAATAAATAAATAAAATCTTTAAAAAAAAAAAAAAGAAGATGAAGAGTCTCACTTCCTTCAGTCTTGACTCAGGACTAAAGATGGACATCCCTAATGAACAAAAGTCCTTCTTAGATGGTATCTGACCCATATGATATCTTCTTTTTAACAATTAGGGAATAAGATAAGATTTGGAGTTGAAAAACCCAAGCACAACAGGAAAGGCTTTGCTGTTCTTTTTTTAAATCTTCAAATACTGTGCAAATTACTACCCAATTTTAGTAAAGGCAGGTCCCAATGAAACACCTGCTGGGGGTGCCTGGCTGGCTTAGTCAATAGAGCATGCAACTCTTCATCTCAGGGTTGTAGGTTCGTAGGTCCCATGTTGAGTGCAGAGATTACTTAAAAATAAAATCTTGGGGGCAGCTGGGTAGCTCAGTTGTTAAGCATCTGCCTTTGGCTCAGGTCATGATCCCAGGGTCCTGGGATCAAGCCCCGTATCGGGCTCCCTGCTCAGCGGAGAGCCTGCTTCTCCCTCTCCCTCTGCCTCTGCCTGCCACTCCCACTGCTTGTGCTCTCTCTTTATCAAATAAATAAATAAAATATTTAAAAAATAAGATAAATAAAACCTTAAAAAAAAAAACACTTGCTGAAAGACAGGTGAAATTGGTTAACAGACAAGCAACCATCAAAATATCTTCAATTTCTTTTTTTTTTTAATATACATTTTTTAAGTAATCTCTATGCCCAACATGGGACTTGAACTCGTGACCCAGAGATCAAGAGTTGCACATTCCACCAACAACTGAACCAGCCAGGCATACCCCCAAATCTTCAATTTCAACAGGGTTCTTTCCCATTCAAATAATTTCCCACAGTGACTACCACGACTAACTTCATATATTTGTTATATTAGATTGTATGAATTAGAGCAGTTACTAGGTCATACACAAAGTTGTATCATCCACTCTACCTAGCACAGTTGCACCCACTAACTATAGTACCTTGGGCAAGTTACCCTCCCTAAATTTCCATTTCTTCATCAGGAAAATGGAATATTAATACTTACCACATAGGGATGGACTGAAGATTAAACAAAATAAACACAAGAAGCACTCAGCCCACTGTCTAGCACAATGCAAGAGCTCAACAATTACTTGCTATTTTACATATCACTCAATGTTGAATAAGTGAATAAAAATAGTGGTAAACCTAGCCTTATTTACAATATTACAAATTATAAGAAGCATTTTTCATAACGGCCCAAAAGTGGAAACAACCCAAATGTTCATCAAGTGATGAATGTGTAAACAAAATGTGGTATATCCATACAATGGAATATTATTCAGCCATAGAAAGAAGTAAAGTAGTGTTACATGATAAACCCTGGATAAACCTTGAAAACAATGTAAGTGAGAGATGTCAAAGACAAAAGACTACATATAATATGATTCCATTTACATGAAATATTCAAAACAGGCAAATCCATTGTGAAAGTAAATGAGTGGTTGTCAGGGGTTGAGGAAAGGGGGCAATGGGGAGTGACAGCTTAGTAGGTATGGGGTTTACTTTTGGGGGGCAATGGAAATATTCTAGAATTAGATAGGAGCAATGGTTGTACAATGTAGTGACTATACTAAATTATCACTATATACTTTAAAAATGGGAATTTTATGTTATATAAATTATAGCTCAATTTAAAAATATATGAGAATATCTCCTTTTGCCCATGGAAAATTAGCTCCTATAGCAGTTGTCCTCCTGCTATCAATAACTAGAAAACTAGATAAGATATATAAAACGGGGCACCTGGGTGGCTCAGTTGGTTAAGCGACTGCCTTCGGCTCGGGTCATGATCCTGGAGTCCCGGGATTGAGTCCCACATCGGGCTCCCTGCTCAGCGGGGAGTCTGCCTCTCTCTCTGACCCTCCCCCCTCTCATGCTCTCTATCTCATTCTCTCTCAAATAAATAAATAAAATCTTTAAAAAAAAAAAAAGATATATAAAACAAATGTTTCCAGACATTAGATAAACAGATGGTCCTGAACAGTAATCCTTAAGTTAGGAGGAAAAAGCAAACCGAGCCCCATCCTGGCTTTCTGAATGGAGACAATTTCCAGATGGTGGCACAGAGTAGGGAACCCAGAGCCCAGTGATCCCAGAGAGTTTAGGTGACAAAAAGTGGAATTCAGGAATGAACGCCAAGGCAAATAAAATCTGTAGGGTCAAGCACTAAAGAGGAGGAAGCTAAGTAAAAAAAGCGGGGGAAGGGCTCAAGAAATCTGCAAAAAGTCTCTTTGAGACTTTGGCTGAACAACAATCTACACATGTAGAGGGTGAAATACACAAACCAGATAAGAACAACTAACAGACACTGCTAGCCAAACAATACCCAAAGCTCAAATAGGAGGTAAACGCTCAAGTTCTCACCAGCCAGAGTGGAGAGACCATTCCTGAATACAGAGCAATGAACAGAGATACCAGAAAGGATACACCTTAGTAGTGAAGCTAAATTTTACCTACAGGAAAAAAATACTCTACATCTGTCCTTAAGGGGCTTAAAAACAAGCTTTGGAATGATTATGCTGATCCACAAATAACTGTCTTCCAGAACAAATTTTAAAACTCTCTAAGGAGAAAAAAAATTTGCTCTCAACGAAGTAAATTCACAATGTTCAGCATCCAATGCAAAATTACCATACATGCAAGACACAGAAAAATGTGACCCATAAGTAGGTAAAAAATCAAACTACAGAAATAGATCTAGAATCCTATCACACTAGTGAAATTAGCAGACACTTAGCTTAAAAGAGCTATTATAAATTTGCTCAACATTTTAAGGAAAACATGGAGATACTAAGGAGACAAAAGGGTGATGTAAAAAAAGAAATAAATAGAACTTTGAGAGATAAAAAAAAATAAGAGCTAAAATGAAAATTCCACTGAATGGGATTAACAACAGATTAGCAACTTAAAAAAAAAAAGAATCAGTGAACTTAAAGACATAACTACAGAAACTATCCAAACTAAAGCAGACAGAAAAAAAAAAGTATGGAAGCAAAATGAACAGAACTTCAGCAACCTGTGCACCAGTATCGACTGGTCTAATATATGTGTAATTAGAGTTCCAGGAGAAGAGAAAAATAAATAATAATGCCTGAAAATTATCCAAACCTGGAGCAACATCAGCAAAATGGCTGACTAATAAAATCAAGGCCCTCATTCCCCCATAGAAATACCAAATAAACAACAACATTCAGACCAAAGTAGCTTTGGGAGAACTCTAGAAACTAGTTAAGAAGCTGTTAACAACCAAGCAAATGCCTAACCTTAACCAAGAGAAGCTACTCAAAATGGTTTTCAAGTTTTCTCTCCATCTGTTGCCTGCCCCTTCCCCAAAGCAGCACAACAGGTCAGGAGGAAGCCACTCAATTTTCACTTCTTCAGGAGGGCCGAAGGAAGAGTGAAAGTAGCTTACAGTGTTTTGGCTTATTAGGAGGCTGCTGAAGGAACTGGTTTCTGTCTTGCCTGACTTGGAGCGCTGCTGGGAACAGTGGCATAGTCTGGATATCAGGTTGGAGGCCACCGTAAGTAAGGTGAGTTCTTGCCCATGAAGCAAGAGAGCTGCCGGGGAAAGCAGACTTATATGTATGCGAGGGCAAGAGACTATGGGCAGAGAAATACAACAGAACAGCTAAGGCTCTAAAAGGAAGCCAGAGTGAGATCGTAGAGAAATTAAGGCCCTCAAAACAGCCATATATAGGGCTTGGCGCACACACAGGCCAAGGAAGACACCTCCCCAGAAAAGGTTTGACAGGACCCTTAACCAAAAGTGAGATAATTTAAGCAGCAAAATAACTGAGCACAATAGTAAATTATAAGCACTTGGAAAAAATTTAAATTCATTAAACCATACCAATAATAAATAAAAGTAAAGGGAGAGGGGTACCTGGGTGGCTCAGTCAGTTAAGCATCCAACTCTTGACTTCGGCTCAGGTCATGATCTCAGGGTTGCGAGATCAAGCCCCAAGTTGGAGCCTGCTTAGGATTCTCTTCTCTCCCAATCCCTCTGCCCTTCCCCCCCTTTCTCTCTGTGGCCCCCCAAAAAGGAAAGGGAGAAGTAAGGTCTCCTACTTACATGAGAATGTGGAAAGCTGAATACCAAGTGTAGAGCAAGTGCTAGAGTCGGAAAATGACCATTGTGCAACCATCATGGTAAAGACTGGATCAAGTAAGAATCATCAATGGCTGCTAGGTCTGAGGGAAATGTTGATGACGAGCAGGATATCTGCATGATCTTAGAATATCTCCCCGCAGAATGTTTATTAGTTGCAAGAGAGATATAAAATAATTATTATACTTAGGAGAAATCAGGCAACACCTTGACTGAAGGTAACAACACTTAGGAAAAACAGATGCACATTTTATGCCCCAGATGTGATATTCTCATAAGGACACAATATCATCTATGCAATACTCTGATGGAGAAAGTATAACATCAAGCTAACCACAAAGAAATACAAGACAAATGCAAAAAAGAATGCTCTGTTTTTAAAAGAACGTTGGAAGGGACTGTATTCTTCAAGTATGTCAGTAACATAAATCATGGGAGGGCGCCCGGGTGGCTCAGACAGTTAAGTGTCTGCCTTCAGCTCAGGTCATGATCCCAGAGTCCTGGGATCGAGCCCTGCACTGGGCTCCCTGCTGAGCAGGGAGCCTGCTTCTCCCTCTGCCTCTGCTTCCCCTGCTTGTGTTCTCCCCCTCTCTGTCAAAAAAACCCCATAAAAGTCAGAAAGGCTATGAAAAGTTCAGCTAAAAGAAGTTAAACATAAAAATTAAATGCAATTCCTGACTCTATCCTGGAACTTGGATTGGAAATGTTATAAGGGATAGATCACATAGCATTAGAGCATATAGGTATTTCTTATACAATTTCTTTTTATAATTTTTGTAAATTTTAAATTATTTCCAACTTAAAAAAAAAAAAAGCAGCCAAACATCTTACACGCAGAAAAACAAAGAATTACAACAGATTCCTTATCAGAATCTATTTAAGCCAAAAGACTATGGAATAATGTCTTTATGACGCTGAGAGAAAAAAACTATCAACTTAGAATCCTATAACGAGTAAAAATAACCTTTCAAAAAAGAAGATGAACTAAATATTTTTTCAGACAAATAAGAGCTGAGAGAAAGTGTTTCTAAAAGACCTGAATTATAAGAAATCTTGCAGGAAGTTGTTTACTTAGAGAAGCAAAATTAATGACAATGAGACAAAGGACAGAAGGGAAAAAATAAATGATATATAGTAAGGTTCTTCATTATACATAAAGTACTACGATATTATTTGGAGATGATGAATTAAGGACCTATAGTATAAATCTTACAGCATTTACTTAAAAAATGAACAGGTGGGGCGCCTGGGTGGCTCAGATGGTTAAGCGTCCGCCTTCAGCTCAGGTCATGATCCCAGGGTCCTGGGATCGAGTCCCGCATCGGGCTCTCTGCTCCTTGGGAGCCTGCTTCTCCCTCTGCCTCTCTCTCTCTGTCTCTCATGAATAAATAAATAAAATCTTTAAAAAAAAAAAATGAACAGGTGTAGCTAATAAGCCAACAGCATCGATAAAATTAACATTTTTAAACACCTGGGGCTCCTGGATGGCTCAGTCAGAAGAGCCTGCAATTCTTTATCTCAGGGTCATGTGTCTGAGCCCCACACTGAGTATAGATTACTAAAAGATAAATAAACTTTAAAAGAAAAAAGTAGCTATTTAAAGAAATATATATATATATAAATAAAAATTTTCAACACCCTCAATCCAAAAATGGTAGGAAAAAAATGACCAATGAAGAGGTGGAACAAAAAAAATTGCAAAATGGTAGATTTAAACCCACCCATATCTATAATTACATTAAAAGTAAACAGTCCAGGGGTGCCTAGGTGGGCTTAGTCGTTAAGTGTCTGCCTTTGGCTCAGGTCATGATCCCAGGGTCCTGGGATCGAGCCCTGCATTGGGCTCCCTGCTCAGTGGGAAACCTGCTTCTCCCTCTCCCACTCCCCCTGCTTGTGTTCCCTCTCTCGCTGTGTCTCTCTGTGTCAAATAAATAAATAAACTCTTAAAAAAAAAAAAAGTAAATGGTTTAATCATTCTAGTTAAAAGGCAGAGATTTAAAACACAAAAACAATATCCAACCATATGCTGCCTTTAAAAAAACTATTTTTAAGGGACACCTGGGTGGCTCAGTCATTAAGCGTCTGCCTTTGGCTCAGGTCATAATCCCAGGGTCTTGGGATCGAGCCCCGAGTAAGGCTCCCTGCTCATGGGGAGCCTGCTGCTCCCTCTCCTCCCCACTCATGCTCTCTCTCAAATAAATAAGTCTTTTTAAAAACTATTTTTAGGGCGCCTGGGTGGCTCAGTCGTTAAGCGTCTGCCTTCGGCTCAGGTCAGGATCCCAGGGTCCTGGGATCGAGTCCCACATCGGGCTCCCTGCTCGGCAGAAAGCCTGCTTCTCCCGCTCCCACTCCCCCTGCTTGTGTTCCTGCTCTCGCTATCTCTCTCTCTGTCAAATAAATAAATAAAATCTTAAAAAATAAAAAACTATTTTTAATATAAAAATAAAATATGTGGGGTGCTTGGGTGGCTCAGTCGGTTAAGCGACTGCCTTTGGCTCAGGTCAGGGTCCTGGGATCAAGCCCCATGACAGGCTCCCTGTTCGGCAGGGGGCCTGCTTCTCCCTCTCCCCATGCTTGTGCTCTCCTGCTCTCTCTCTCTGTCAAGTAAATAAATAAAATCTTAAAAAAAAAAAAAATACAAATATACTAAAAGGATGGAAATAGACATACAATGTAAATACTAATCAAAGGAAAGCTGGAATGGCTATACTGACATCAGAAAAAGTAAATCTCAGAACAGGGAATACTGTCAGGGATATAAAGGGATATTTCATAATTATAACGGGATCAACACATCAAGAAGATATGAAAAAAATTAACAGAAATGAAAGGAGAAATAGATGAATCCATAATCACAGTTGGAGATTTCAACAGTCCTCATTCAGTAATTAACAGGATAGAAGATGAGTAAGGATACAGAAGACATAAAGATCACTAACAACTATATGATATAAATAATGTTTATAAAACAATCAACCCCAAAACATCAGAATACACATCTTTTCAAATGTACACATAACATTTACCAAGATAGACTATATTCTGGAACAGAAAACAGATATAAATGCATTTAAAAGAACAGAATCAAAGTATGTTATCTCATCAAGAGAATTAAATTAGAAATCAGTAACAAAAGGGCGCCTGGGTGGCTCAGTTGGTTAAGCGACTGCCTTCGGCTCAGGTCATGATCCTGGAGTCCCGGGATCGAGTCCCGCATCGGGCTCCCTGCTCGGCAGGGAGTCTGCTTCTCCCTCTGACCCTTCCCCCTCTCATGTGCTCTCTCTCATTCTCTCTCTCTCAAATAAATAAAATCTTTAAAAAAAAAAGAAATCAGTAACAAAAAAGGTATCTGGAAAATCCCCAAATGTAGAAAAGTAAACAACATGCTTTTAAGTAACACAGGGGTCAAGTAAGGCTTACAATTTATGTGAATTTATAATTATCTCAAAATAAAAATTTTAACTAAAATACTAAAAAAAAAAACAAAAAACCACAAGGGAAATTAGAAAAAACTTTGAACTAAATGAAAATGAAAGTACACATATCAAATTTGAGGAGATGCAGCTAGAGTAATGTGTAGAGGGAAATTAATACCTTTTTTTTTTTTAAGATTTTATTTACTTTGAGAGAGAAAGACAGCAAGAGAGGAACACAAGCAGGGGGAGTGGGAGAGGGAGAAGCAGGCTTCCCGCTGAGCAGGGAGCCCGATGCGGGGCTCGATCCCAGGACCCTGGGATCATGACCTGAGCCGAAGGCAGACGCTTAACGACTGAGCCACCCAGGCACCCCAGAAATTAACATCTTTAAGTGCTTATACTAGAAAAGAAAAAAGTCTTCTATTAACAATTTAAGTTTCTACATTAAGAAACCAAAAAAAGAGCAAATTAAACCCAAAGCTATGCATAAGAAATGTAATAAAAAAGATAAAATTAGGGGAATGCCTGGGTGGCTCAGTTGTTGGGCATCTGCCTTCGGTTCAGGTCATGGTCCCAGGGTCCTGGGATCGAGCCCCACATCGGGCTCCCTGCTCTGCAGGAGGCCTGCTTCTCCATCTCCCACTCCCCCTGCTTGTGTTCCCTCTCTTGCTGTGTCTCTCTCTGTCAAAAAATAAATAAAATCTTTAAAAATTAAAAAAATAAAAAATAAAAAAATAAATGGTACTTAAACTAGACATCTACATGGGGGAAAAAAAATGAACCTCAACCCTTACCTCACACCACACACAAAAATTAATATGAACTACTGACCTAAACATAAGAGCTAAAACATAAAACATAGTTTTATACTTTTTTGTTTATAGAAG
The DNA here is from genome assembly GCF_011800145.1 of Mirounga leonina. Taxonomy (NCBI): domain Eukaryota; kingdom Metazoa; phylum Chordata; class Mammalia; order Carnivora; family Phocidae; genus Mirounga; species Mirounga leonina. The sequence goes on from NW_023270265.1 coordinate 795,960, forward strand.
AAAACTTTGACATCATAGCAAACACAGGCATTTTTTTTTTTAAGATTTTATTTATTTGACAGAGAGAGAGACAGTGATAGAGAGCACACAGGTGGGGAACAGAGGAGAACAAGGCTCCCCGCTGAGCAAGGAGCCCGATGTAGGGCTCGATCTCAGTACCGGAGGATCATGACCTAAGCTGAAGGTCAGACGCTTAAGTGACTGAGATACCCAGGTGCCCTGGCAGAGATTTTTTTTAAAGATTTTATTTATTTATTTGTCAGAGAGAGAGAGCGCGCAAATATGCACAAGCAGGGGGAGTAGCAGGAAGAGGGAGAAGCAGGTTCCCTGTTGAGCAAGGAGCCTGATGCGGGACTTGATCCCAGGACCCTGTGATCATGACCCAAGTCGAAGGCAGACGCTTAACCAACTGAGCCACCGAGGCATCCCCAAAAAGGCAGATATTTTTCAGAGGCAATACAAAAAGTATAGACCATAAAAAAACTGGACTCCATCAAATTAAAAAATTTCTGCTCTTCAAAAAACACTGAGAAAATGAAAATATAAACCAAAGACTGAGAAAAAAAAATATGTAAAACATGTATCTGATAAAGGACATGCATCTACAAATATAAGAACTCTTACAACTCAACAATAAGAAAACAAACACTTAAAAATAGACAAAAGTTGGGCGCCTGCGTGGCTCAGTTGGTTAAGCGACTGCCTTCGGCTCAGGTCATGATCCTGGAGTCCCGGGATCGAGTCCCGCATCGGGCTCCCTGCTCAGTGGGGGGGTCTGCTTCTCCCTCTGACCCTCCCCCTCTCATGCTCTCTGTCTCTCATTCTCTGTCTCGCAAATAAATAAAATCTAAAAAAAAAAAGACAAAAGTATATACACTTAAAAAGGGTTAAAATGGGGGTGCCTGGGTGGCTCAGTCCGTTAAGCGTCTGCCTTCGGCTCAGGTCATGGTCTCAGGGTTCTGGGAGCAAGCCCCGCATCAGGCTCTCCTCCAGCCGGGGGTCTGCCTCTCCTCCAGCTCATGCTCCCTCTCATGCTCTTTCTCTCTCTCAAATAAATAAAATATTAAAAAAAAAAGGGGGGGGAGGGGTAAAATCGTAAATTTTATGTTATGTACACCTTACCACAATTAAAAAAAAAAAAGACAGAAAAGCTAAAGCACCACCACCAACAACAAAAATGGGCAAAAGTTTGAAGACACTTCACAAAGGCAGATATAAAAATGGCCAGTAAAGCAAATGAAAAGATACTCGGCAACATCAGGCATCAGGAAAAATGTATACTGAAATCACAGAAAGACAAGCTACTAAATGGGAGAAGATATTTGCAAATGACGGATCTGATAAAGGGTTAGTATCCAAAATTATATAAAGAGGGGCACCTGGGTGGCTCCATCTGTTAAGTGTTCGACTCTTGATTTCGGCTCAGGTCATGGTCTCAGGGTCATGGGATGAAGCCTCATGTCAGGCTCCACACTCAATGCGGAGTCTGCTTGAGGTTCTGTTTCCCTCTCCCTCCTCTTCTCCTCCCTTCCCCACAAATATTTTTTAAAAATTATATAAAGAACTTATACAACTCAACACCAAAAAAACAAATAATCCCATTAAAAATGAGCAGAAAACATGAACAGACATTTCTCCAAAGAAGACATACAGTTAGCCAACAGATACATGAAAAGATGCTCAACAGCACTCATCATCAAGGAAATGCAAATCAAAACCACAATGAGGTATCACCTCACACTTGTTGGACTGGCTAAACTCAAAAACACAAAAAACAACAAGTGTTAGGAAGGATGTGGAGAAAGAGGAACCCTGTGCATGGCTGGTGGGAATGCAAACTGGTGCAGCCACTGTGGAAAACAGTATGAAGGTTCCTCAAAAAATAAAACAGAACTACCATATGATCTAGTAATTCCAGTACTGGGAATTTACCCAAAGAATACAGAAACACTAATTTGAAAAGATACATGCACCCCTATGTTTATTGCAGTATTATTTACAAAAGCCGAAATACGGAAGCAGCCCCAGTGTCCATCAATAGATAAATGGATAAAGAAGATGTGGTATGGGGGTGCCTGGGTGGCTCAGTCGTTAAGTATCTGCCTTCAGCTTGGGTCATGATCCCGGGGTCCTGGGATCGAGCCCTGCATCGGGCTCCCTGCTCAGCGGGAAGCCTGCTTCTCCCTCTCCCACTCTACCTGCTTGTGTTCCCTCTCTCACTGTCTCTGTCAAATAACTAAATAAAATCTTAAAAAAAAAAAAAAAGATGTGGTATGTATATACAATGGAATATTACTCAGCCCTAAAAAAAAAAAAGAAATCTCGCCATTTGCAACAACATGGGTAGATCTAGAGAGTATAATGCTAAGTGAAATAGCCAGTCAGAGAAATACAAGTACCATATGGTTTCACTCTTATGTGGAATTTAGGGAACAAAAGAAAAAAAAAAAAGAGATAAACCAAAAAACAGACTCTAACCTATAGAGAACAAACAGATGGTTACCAGAGGGGAGGTGGTGGGAGGATAGGTGAAAACAGGTGAACGGGATTAAGAGTACACTGATTGTGATGGCACTGAGTAACATACAGAATTGTTGAATTACTATACTGTACACCTGAAACTAATGTAACACTGTATGTTAACTTTACTTGATTAAAAAAAACCCAAAAACCCACAGGTCCAAAGCATGCCCACCAGAGTGGCTGAAATCAAAAGACAGATACCACCAAATGCTGGCAAGAGTGGGGAGCAACCTGAACTCCCACACATTATTTGTGGTGGAAGAGGCACAATTTCTCACACTCTCAATTATACCCCTAAGTATTTGCCCAAGAGGAATAAAAACAAATACTTAACAAAAAGGTTTCTACACAAATGATTATAATAGCTTTGTTTATTACAGCCAAAGACTAGAAACCACCCAAATGATCAACAGTTGAATGGATGAACCAATTTTGGTACACACATGCAGAGGAATACTACTCAGCAATAAAAAGAAATCAACTACTGTAACACACACACACCAACAAGAATGACTCTCTCAAAACTATTATGGGACTGCAGAGAAGTACAAGGGAACATTTTGGGGTGATGGAAATGTTCTGCATCTTGTTTTTAATGGCTGTTACAACTATATAATGTTTATCAGAACTCATCAAAACTGGGGCATTATATTGTATGTAAGTTATAGCTGAAAAAAGTTGATTTTTAAAATAGAATAAAAAATTTAAAGTTTACATTCCTTTAACCCACATATTCTACTTTTTTTTTTTTTTTAAAGATTTATTTATTTATTTGAGAGAGCGAGAAAGTACATGAGAGGGGGGAAGGTTAGAGGGAGAAGCAGGCTCCTCGCCGAGCAGGGAGCCCGATGCGGGACTCGATCCAGGGACTCCAGGATCATGACCTGAGCCAAAGGCAGTCGCTCAACCAACTGAGCCACCCAGGCGCCCCACATATTCTACTTCTAAGAAATTACCCCAAAATGTATCCCAAAGAAATGATCAGCCAAGGACATAAAGATGCACACACAAAAAAATGTTCATTACAGCATTATTAATAGAAGTAATTTCCTTTAATGGCCCATTAATAGAGGACTGATTAAATAAGCTAGGGTACTGGGGCACCTGCAGGGTGCAGTTGGTTGAGCATCCAACTCTTGGATTTGGCTCAGGTGGTGATCCCAGGGTTGTGAGATCAACCTGTGTGTCCAGCTTGCCCTCAGTGCAGAATCTGCTTGAGATTCTCTCACCCTCTCCCTCTGCCCCTCCCACTCATGCATTCTTTCCCTCTCTCTCTTAAAAAAATAATAAATCTTTTTAAAAAATGTTAAGGTATGAGGCGCCTGGGTGGCTCAGTCATTAAGCAGCTGCCTTCGGCTCAGGTCATGGTCCCAGGGTCCTGGGATCGAGCCCCACATCAGGCTTCCTGCTCAGTGGGAAGTCTGCTTCTCCCTCTCCCACTTCCCCTGCTTGTGTTCCCTCTCTCACTGTGTCTCTCTCTGTCAAATAAATAAATAAAATCTTTAAAAAAATAAAATAAAATAAAATAAAATAGTAATTAGGGCACCTGGGTGGCTCAGTCAGTTGTGGAACCAATTCTTGTTTCAGCTGGGGTTGCGATTTAAAGGTTGTGGGAAGGAACCCTGAGTTGCGATCTGTGCTCAGTGCAGAATCTGCTTGAAATTCTTTCCCCCCACTCCGCCCCTCTGCCCTCCTCCTCCCCCTGCTTGTGCTTGCTCCCTCTCAAATAAATAAAATCTTCAAAACAGTAATTAGATTTGTATGTATTTACCTGAAACATGTTGTTAAATCAAAAAATTGTTACAAAACACCGTGTATGACAAACTTTATTTTATTTTTTATTTTTATTTATTTATTTATTTTTTAAAGATTTTATTTATTCATTTGACAGAGAGAGACACAGCGAGAGAGAGAACACAAGCAGGGGGAGTGGGAGAGGGAGAAGCAGGCCCTCTGCCGAGCAGGGAGCCCGATGTGGGGCTCGATTCCAGGACCCTGGGATCATGACCTGAGCCGAAGGCAGACGCTTAACGACTGAGCCACCCAGGCGCCCCGATTTTATTTTTTGAAGATTTTTATTTATTTGAGAGAGAGGGAGAGAGAGAGCACATGAGATGGGGGAGGGTCTGAGGGAGAAGCAGACTCCCCACCGAGGAAGGAGCCCGATGTGGGACTCGATCCTGGGACTCCAGGGTCATGACCTGAGCTGAAGGCAGTCGCTTAACCAACTGAGTCACCCAGACGTCCAGACAAACTTTATTTTAATAAATGTATATAACAAATACACATGTGAACTCAAAATTTATGAGCCAACTCTCTATAGCAACAGGAATCATCTTTTTCTTATAAACAGGAGAATGTTCAGCCCATTCTTATTTTAGAGATGAAGAAATGATCAGAGATATCAAATGAGCATCAGAGAACCAAAACAAGACTGAATGCCACAGTCTTCCATGAAACAACTCTTATCTCAATGAAAAGGTATATGCTCTTCAAAGCTACTAGAAGCGGGGGAGGGGTGTGGCGCCTGCCTGGCTCAGCCATAGAGCATGCAACTCCTGACCTGGGGTTGTAAATTCAAGCCCCATGTTGGGTGCAGAGATTATTTAAAAATACAATCTTTAAAAAAAAAAAAAAAAAAAGTACTAGTCGGGAACTCACCTAAGTAGGGGTAATAAATGCAGAGTACTACTGGAAAATGCCTAAAAGCTTTAATGGTCTCTTAGTACTTACTTACTCTTTTATGCTGTGCTTATTCCCCTGCTGTTGTCAGAACGCGGGAAAGCAATGTCACTATGGAATCACCCTGAAAACAAGAAGGAAGTACTCTGGACTGATTAAGGCCAGCATGACATTCATAGTGGCCAATCTCATTCCAGTTGAGTTAAAGTAATCATTCTCCAGGGGCGCCTGGGTGGCTCAGTTGGTTAAGCAACTGCCTTCGGCTCAGGTCATGATCCTGGAGTCCCGGGATCGAGTCCCGCATCGGGCTCTCTGCTCAGCAGGGAGTCTGCTTCTCCCTCTGACCCTCCCCCCTCTCATGTGCTCTCTCTCTCTCATTCTCTCTCTCAAATAAATAAAAAAATCTTAAAAAAAAAAAAAAGTAATCATTCTCCAATATTTGTTCCCTGTCAGCTCAAGTTAGGAACTAAAGTGAGAAAGTATACACACACATACACACACACACACAGAAAAAAAGGCTAACAATACAAACTGCTTGTCACATACCAAATATTTGTAACATTTCAAAACATATATAACCACGGAGCTTCAATAAGTTGGTATTTACAAGGTAAAATAATTTCAAAACTTACCAGCACCCCAGCCCCAAATTTACCAGCCCACATTGAAACTTCACTGTTCCTGATCTTCTCCTACCCTACCCTCCACTGAGAACGAAATCATCTTGCTATGTAATGCTAAGAGAAAAAAAAATATTCTGATGGCTTCCTAATTTTATATATATATAGTAATTATATATATATACATATATAGTATTTGACTTATTATGTGTCTTTGTTCAAGCACATAAATGCCAAGTTAATCACTTAAAAATGGGTTATATAATTCTATGCTGTCTACCCATATTTTCCAGTCTGAACCTACTCACCTTTGTAGTCTCCTTTTAAAAAAGTTGTTTTGAGTAGAGTTGACACAATGTTATATTAGTCTCAGGTGTATAACATAATGATTCAACTTCTCTATACCTTATGCCATGCTGTAGTCTCCTTCTTAAATAATCAATTTTATCAATTCTCATTCCTGGTTCCACACAAGTACTTGGATTCTAATACTTCTATATCTATCTATATTTCACTATATTCTAACATATAAGACCCAGCTTGAGGGGCACCTGAGTGGCTCAGCTGGTTAAGTGTCTGACTCTTGATCTCAGCTCAGGTCTTGATCTCAGGGTTGTGAGTTCAAGCCCCATGTTAGGCTCCACCATACTTAAAAAAAAAAAAAAGAAAAAAACATGTAGAGAGGTTCACTTGCCCAAGTCTACACAGATTGAGGAACCCACAATCACACCCAGGTTCATCTGTTTCAAGAACCAAAGATATTAACCACTGTTCTATTCCATTCCATATGCTTTTATTCCTCTCTTCATTACATGATTGGGAAAACACAGCATGGACGGACATCCATATGCATAAAAATGAAGAGCTGCAGGCAGAGGGAGAGGGAGAAGCAGGCTCACCACCGAGCAGGGAGCCCGATGCAGGGCTTGGTCATGACCTGAGCCGAAGGCAGACACTTAACTAGCTGAGCCACCCAGGCACCCCCTGGGTATTTACTTTAAAGAAGGGAAAACTATGTTCACATAAAAACCTATACATAAATGTTTACAGCAATTTCATTCATAATTGCCCCAAACTGGAAAGAACCCAAATGTCCTCCACTGGGTGGATGCCCAAGCAAACTGAGGTGCATCCAAACAGTGATACTACTCAGCAACAAAAAGGAAAACACTACTGATATACACAATAGCTTGGCTGAATCTCAAAGGCATGATGCTGAATGAAAGAAGCCAGTTTCAAAAGATTACATACTACATGATTCCATTTATACGACATCCTCAGAAAGACCAAACTGTAGTGACTGAAAGAAATCAGTGATTGCCAGGGTTTGGGGTAGGGAAGAGGTTACTGTAAAGGGATAGCATGAGGGAGTTTTGTGGGGTAGTCAAGCTGTTCTATATCCTGACTGTAGTAGTTGGTTACAAAAATCTATACACATCCCATGTGGCACCTGGCTGGCTCAGTTGGTATAGCATGCAACTCTTGATCTCAAGGTTATGAGTTCGAGCCCCACACTGGGTGTAGAGATCACTTAAAAATAAAACATTAAAAGAAAAATCTAAACACATCCCCAAAAAGTCCATTTTAGTGCATGATAATTTTTAAGGTAAAATAAAAGATTCTTTAATTCTTCTGCAGATAACTGGTTAACTAAATAGGGGCTAAAAAAAAGTTACAACCTTACCTCTTGTTATATATCAAAATACATTCCAAAGAAACTAAAAAGTTAAATGTAAATTATGAAGTAATACTGATCCTCTTAATATACATGAAGCTCTGACAAATAAAAAAATGAACACTTTCAGAGAAAAATGCACCAAGACATGAAGAAACAAGAATTAAATATATGAAAAAGTCTTATCTCACCAATAATCAAATAAATGAACAATCAAGCAATGAGCTAATATTTTTTGTCAACTGGATTACAAAAACACAAAACCTTAAAAGAATAATAACACCAATAATGGCAAGGGTGGGAAAAGGAACCAAAAGAAAACTACAGTTTGACATGTTAAGTGTTATTACATTTCCTGAAGGTAATTTGGAATATATGTCAAAACCCTCAACTCACACACACATACTCTTTTTCCATTTTCAGGAATTTACTAAGAAACTAATTAGACTAGTACAGAAAAATGTATGCAGAAGAAGAGTCATAACATCATTATTTATAATAATGAAAAACAAATAATTTAAAAAGATAAAATAAATTATTATCCTATGACGTGGGAAACAAAGACAAAAGAAAAATTAAATTTCCTTACTACTTACAGCCCATTGATAAATCCTTCAAACAGGCAGAGTGACATTCCTTTAGGAACTCAGCTACCTTGATTTGATACTTTGCTAAGGGCAAAAGGCAATCTTAGCTTAACATTATCCCAACCCCCCAGGATCCTGTAAGTCTACTTTAACACATAAAATTCCTTTAGAAACTTCCTTTATCTCTATCCCCCAAGATATATGTTAGCAATCATCCCCCAAGCATACAACCCATACTTCTGAAGAGTCTCATGGCTAGGGTTTTACTAGACAGTAATAAATGGCCTTTTCCTAATAACAGCTAGCCTTTGAGATCCTGGAAACCTTGCTCCCAAAATTCCTTAAGAGACTTACGCTATCCCTAGCCCCCTCCCAACTTGAAGGTATATAATCAGCCACTCCTCATGACCCCGGTACAGCTCTTTCTGCCCATGGGTCCTGTCCCCATGCTGTAATAAAACCACCCTTTTGCACCCAAGATGTCTCAAGAATACTTTCTTGGGGGGCGCCTGGGTGGCTCAGCTGGTTAAGCGACTGCCTTCGGTTCAGATCATGATCCTGGAGTCCCGGGATCAAGTCCCGCATAGAGCTCCCTGCTCAGCAGGGAGTCTGCTTCTCCCTCTGACCCTCCTCCCTCTCATGCTCTCTGTCTCTCATTCTCTCTCTCTCTCTCTCTCAAATCAATAAATAAAATCTAAAAAAAAATTTAAAGAAAGAGTACTTTCTTGGCTATTGGCTCCAAACCCTACCACTTCAAACCACATCCTTATATATCCATATAATAGAATACTAAGCAGTCATTAAAAATCAAGTTATCTGAACTGTTAATTGAAATAAGATTATGTTATTTTAGTCATGACTGCTATAACTTCCTTCCTGTCTCCAAAGCAAAAGGAAAGATTTCTGTTCAATGACAAAACAATGATCATGGAATAATGCAAAATTTCAAAGAAAGCAGGATATAAAAGCATATATAAGCCAAATTCTATTTTTTTAAACATCTGTGCATGTGCCACAATATTCTCTCTCAGTGGTGAGATTATGGGTGACTTCTTATTCATCTTTTCTTTATTTTCTAAACTTTCTATAAAACACATATTAAAAGAAGAAAAAAACAAAAAACCATATATTCTGTTCATTAATTTTTTTAAATCAATGTTTCTTTAAATCGCCCAAAATTATATCCAAAAGAAGTTTTCAAACTTGTTTTCTAAGGGGTTCCTGGGTGGCTCAGTTGGTTAGGCATCTGACTTCAGCTTAGGATATGATCTCAGGCTCCTGGGATCGAGCCCCACATCGGGCTCCCTGCTCAACAGAGTCTGCTTCTCCCTCTCCCTCTGCCCCTCCCCATGCTCATGCTCTCTTTCTCACTCTCAAATAAATAAATCTTTAAAAAACAAACAAACAAAAAAAACTTGTTTTCTAATCTAGATTATCTGCTGTTATCCTGGTCACAAGCATTTCACTGTTACATAAGAATGAGAATTTCTTCTAGTTACTAATCCCAAATAAGCCATTACCATCCAGGGCAGAAGATCTACAGATAATGGATTCTTATTAACATTGCCACCCACAAGGTGCAGAACAGTATGTATATTAGGATAATACTTTTATGTCTTAAAATTTTTAAAGAATATTTCAGTAATATATAGAGGCTTATGTGCCAATATGTCTATACTTCTTTTTTCAGTTTAGAATCATAAGAAAGCATCAGAAATGGTTACCTTTTTTGGTGGGAGAAGAAATGTATATCTTTCTACTGTTTGAATTATGAACCACCATTTTTGTACTTTTTCTTTACTTTTTAACTTTTTGTTTTGTTTTGTTTTGTTCGCTGCTTACCATGGAGCACTTCTCCAGTACTTCCTCCTGGAACTTCAGGAATCGCTCCTGAACCTCAGCTTCATTGAGGAAAAAGGCAAGGAAGTGAGTGAAGGGTTGCTTTCTTCTAAAAGTGAGCAAAAGAACATCAATCCGAGTTCGAGCTGAAATTACACCACTTCGATGCTGGCCAGTGATTACTGCAAGCAAAAAAAAAAGGAGGGGAGGGATGTTTAACACAACCATCCAGTGTTGTAAGGTAAGTGGCCTTAATACTATCATCGCTGCAGAGCTCGAACAGTCCTGAATGAGTACATAATGTCTGAACAAGGGACAGTACCAAGGGTAAGAAAATTACTAATGAATTCAATCTAAGCAGAATGAGGTTTAAAAACAGAATATCCTTGGGGTGCCTGGGTGGCTTAGTCAGTAATCGTCCAACCCTAGATTTACGCTCAGATCTCAGGATTGTAAGATCGAGCCCTGCTTGTCGGGCTCGTGCTGGGCATGGAGCCTGCTTAAGATTCTCTCTTCCTCTCCCTCTGCTGCTCCCCCTGTTTGTGCATGCGCGCTCTCTCTCCCTCTTTCTGTCAAATAAATAAACAAATCAATCTTTAAAAAAAAAAAAAAAGACCACCTCATGAAGTAGAAAAATGAGTTAAAAAAAGCTATATAGCTTCATAGCAAACTCTCATACCTTGCAGGTGGGAATGTAAAATGGTGCAGCAGCTATGGAAAAGTATGGCTGTTCCTTAAAAAGTTACAAGGAGAACTACTATATGTAAAAAGTTACAACGAGAACTACCATCTGACCAGCAATTCCACTCCTAGATAGAAATCCAAAATAAGTAAAAACAGGGCGCCTGGGTGGCTCAGTCTTTAAGCGTCTGCCTTCGGCTCCGGTCATGATCCCAAGGTCCTGGGATCAAGTCCCACATTGGGCTCCCTGCTCAGCAGGAAGCCTGCTTCTCCCTCTCCCACTCCCCCTGCTTGTGTTCCTGCTCTCGCTATCTCTGTCAAAAAAAAAAAAAAAACAAGTAAAAGCAGGTATTCAAGGGGTGCCTGGTGGCTCAGTCAGTAAGATCACACTCTTGATTTGGGGGTCATGAGTTTGAGCCCCACATTAGGGGTAGAGTTTACTTCAAAGAAAAAAAAGAATAGGTTTTAAAAAATAATATGAAATAGGGCGCCTGGGTGGCTCAGTCATTAAGCGTCTGCCTTCGGCTCAGGTCATGATCCCAGGGACCTGGGATTGAACCCCGCATCAGGCTCCCTGCTCGGCGGGGAGCCTGCTTCTCCCTCTCCCACTCCCCCTGCTTGTGTTCCTCTCTCGCTGTGTCTGTCTCTCTGTCAAGTAAACAAATACAATCTTTAAAAAAAATAATAATAATAATAATATGAAATACAAGAAAAAATCCTGAAAAATTTTTTTAAAAAACAAAACCCAAGTGTCCAAAAAAAAACTCGTACACGAAGGTTCAGAGCAGCTCTAGTCGCAATACCAAAAGGTGGAAACAACGCAGGTGTCCAACAGATAAATGGATAAACAAAACGTCCCATCTCCATACAATGGAATAGTATTCAGCCCCCCCCAAAAAGAGAATGAAGTACAGATACATGCAAAAATATCACTGAATCTTGAAAACATCACACTCAGTGGACGACACCAGATAGAAAATGCCACTATATGCTTCCATCTAAGAAAGTAGCCAGAACAGGCAAATGCAGAGGGACAGAAAGCAGATTAGTGATAGGCAAGGACTGGAGGTACGGAGGAATGGGACTGGGAAGTGACTGCTTAATAGGTATGAGGTATCCTCCCTTTTGGGAGGATAAAAATGTTCTGAAACTAGATAGTGGTGATGATTACACAACACTGTAAATGTACTAAATGCCACTCAATTCAACACTTTAAAATGGTCCAAATGGGAGGTCCAAGGCTGGCTCAGTCAGTAGAGCATGTCACTCTTGATCTGGAGGTCATGAGTTTGAGCCTCACATTAGGTGTAGAGTTCACATAAAGAAAAAATTGTCAAACTGGTAAACTTTATGTTGTGTATATATTAACTACACACAAAAAAAGTATGAACACTACATCACATAGAAATTCAAGCAACAATAAAAAGTTAAGAGCAATAAATGGAACTTTCTGTCATGTCAATTTTTTTTTTTTTTTTT